>NW_024744389.1:0-11219 GCF_018991925.1 Homarus americanus
GCACATATGCACGTGCACGCTCTATGTTTTTCATGCCCAATCTAGCGCGGAAAGTTGGGGCATTTGTCAAAGGATGTCTGCCCATCCCCGATAAACACGCAGAGACAGTTTGTGAAGCCCTGTTACAATACGTTGGTACTCATGGATGTCCCCGGGTCATTGTAAGTGATCAAGGGACAGAGTTTACCTCGGGCATCTTTCAGAAGGCGTGCGACTTGCTGCGGGCTAAGTCAAATCTAACCACTAGTTACCACCCGCAGGCTAATGCCATGGTTGAGCGTTCCCACCGCACGTTGAAAGATCACTTGTCGTTTTTGGTTAATAATCAGTACGGCGGTTGGGACGATCAGCTACCACTTGAACACCGCAATTAATACCACCCTGCATAACACTCCTTACTTCCTTCACTTTGGTAGGGATCCAAACCTTCCTGCTGATGTAATCAACCCCCCACCCCTATCCTATGCGAGGACTACCCTTCTGTCTTGCAAAACAGGTTACAAACGGTCTTTACTCGGGTGCAGGAACTAAACAGGAAAGGTCACTTACACAACGCCACCTACTATAACCTCAGGGTCACCCCTTCCAATATTACCGTAGGTACCCTGGTCTTCCTAACTAACGAATCATCCTCCCCCGACACCCCCTCTAAGTTGCAACAGAGATGGAAGGGCCCATATAGAGTAACCGCCCAACCCAGCAAAGTAAACTTCACTATTTCCCCGCTTTGCCAGGGGGGACGTAAGGAAACTGTGCATGTGAATAGATTGAAGCTGGCAACTGTCGACGATGACGTCTTCAACAAATCAGGCCTCACCAACCAGCCCCCTCTAGGGGTAACATTCCCTTCCCAACACCCTATCCCTCCACCAGCAGCTGACCACCCCCCTCAGAACAATCAGGTACCTCACACCCCAAGTAATAATCAGAGAACTCCCCGAGCTACTGCCCCACTTGTACCAGTAAGACCTGATCAGATTAGGGCTCATAGATATAACACCAGGTCACAGAACATAGATTAAAGTAACGAGTCTAGGGGCACTTCTAATTGTTGATTCTCCACCCCGGGATCTTGTCTTTCTACTAAGCTACAGAGTCAGCACTGCCCTTGCTCTTCACGGGCCTGGGCGAGGTCTCCCTGACTCCACACAAAAGTCGGAGATGACACCACCACAGCTGCAGCCGACCCCCTACCGGACGAGCTGAGACCAACGCATCCTGACTCATAATGGATGCCCGACACGAGCGGGACACGCAGCGGGCAACCCCGCGGCGAATGGGTGACGCCTTCACGTCGACACTGCAAGCCCCAAGCTCCAGAAACGGGCTTGCATAATGCTGGCCCTCGATCTGGTTGAAGACACTGGGCTGTGTCTCGTCGCTCGCCTGCTGAACGACGAGACACGCACCGAGGCTACGGTCTCACAGCCCACAATACTGACAGACAACATCTATGGGTACCATCAGCCTGAGCAAGCTACGCCATGCAGGACCAGCGCAGCACCTAGCTCCAGGCAGGGAATCAGGTCGTCCCCTTGGAACCCAGGAGAAAATCCCGAAACCCCGACCTGCAAATTCAGCAGCAGCAAGCAACAGGCAACAAACAACTAGAGGTCCCAGTGGCGATGCAGACGACAGCTCCCTACGTTTCAGGACCTGTCAACTGGTCCCACGCACTTCCACTCCGGGAATGGAACCACCAGGTACCAGACAAGTAATGGCTGACCTCGGCCCACCCGGGATCTGCCTCGCCGGTGTTTACCACACCATCGGGGACGAAACAGAAGTGACCTGACTACAAGTAGAGGAAGAAACAAGCAAACCCTGGGGGGCCCACCCAGGGAGGGATTCACCACTGTGAGGGTGTGGGACAGGACGGTCAGGGGTCTCGCCGACACTCACGTACGGAGGGCGAACTCTTGTCCGTGGACCCTGCCCTACACGCCATCCAAAGCGATGACACCCCAAGCAGTGGACCGGCTTTGATCCCGGCCGGGAAGGGCGGAAACTCAGATGGAACTAGAAAAATCCATCTGGACCACGACGGAAAATGAGACTCTACAGAGGAAACTCAGATGGGACTAGAAAAATCCAACTGGAATGCGTCAGGAACTGCCGCTCCACACAGAAGTTCAAGTGGAGGAAGTGAGGCACGCGACACACCGCGGCAGACCGCAGGACGGGACAGGAAACGCCAACCACCACATCTACTGCGTCGTCCACCCTGATGCTGGACACCGATTGGTGGAGGTGGTGACGGACCACCCGCCACCCGGGATCTCGACGAATGCTGACGAGTTTTTGTTTTTGCCATTGTATCTTGTTAATAATTTCTGCTGCCTTTTTAGTATGTACAAATATTTCTTTTTGTTCACAAGTTGTATTTTTCCCCAACCTTCCCCCCCTTTTTTTTTTAAGCGGCCATGTATCTTATTATTATATATGTTGTATGTGCTGCCCTGCGCAAGAGTTTAACAGTTGAAGCAACAAGTATGTAAATCTATTCCAGGCTTGAAGATACTAACACTAGGGAACCTAAGCAGAAATATGCCAGGGCAAGCAACACCATTGCATAACCTTTCAAACCTCCGACTGTGTACCCTCATTTAACTTCCTAAAGTGACGCTGTCCGACAAGCACCTGCCTAGGCGCTCTCTTTCCCCTTCATATCTCATCCATCTTTCCTTTTCCGTATATTTAGCTAGCCGCTTAAATTTTTAAATATTATCAGACTATGGTAGGATGTGAGGTGTATACCTTGCATCTCAGTAGCTATTTTAGCAGGCTGTGCACTCGCTTTGTCATCCACTGTAAACATCCACTGTCTGGCATAGAAGCTTTGATCTTGGCGGGAGGTATAGTGAGCTTTGTCAGATCAAACTAGCGCCAGTAGAAAAACATACACCTATGAGATTGTTGTTTGTAAATGTGAGACTATGTTATCGCCCCAGGGATTATCTCTGATACCACACGTGATGTTGATGTCTATATGTGACATCAGTCTCTGTGGTGAAGCTTTGGTCTTGGCGGGAGGTGTAATGATTGTTTGTCAGACCAAAGCTTACAGCCCAGAATTATGTCACATGTAACAGCAAGCACACTACAGACCTCGTGGCACCACCACATCCCGGGTTGACACACCTCAGGTCGACCCTAGGGACTTGACCTCGTCCGCTAATGACTTGAGTTAGCCGGGTGACCTACAACCGCACCTAACCAAGACACCTGGGCAGGACGACACCTGCACACAGCCGTCCAGACCTGACACTAGGGAACCAGAATTCTCACCACCACTCGATCAGCTCTACCCGGCGTCATGACCTTAGTAATTCAAGGACCCGCTAATTAGCCAGCACTCCTGTTGACCCAACAACCCGGTCAAGACACACCCAGTTCAGTAGGAGAGGTCACCCCCCCGGCTCGACCAATATATAGGGGCTGGAGCTCCTCTCACGCAGAGAGTGTCTGTAACCAGGAAGGGCCAGCTACCACGTCCCCGAGTCCCGCTCGAGAGAAGCCCGCCACTAAGTGTAACGAAGTCTCAGCCGGGTCCATCGACAAAGTGCTGTCAACTCCACGTGTAACAGTAAGTGCTGGCTGTGTAGACTGTAGAAGTGCAGTGATCCCGAACCTCCCCAACGATCGACTTAGTGAAGTGCCCATTCTAATTGTGAGGTTAGGTTATACGAGAATACCATAGTCTATCATAAATTGTGTACGAACCCCCCTATTAATCCCCCCTATTGAACTAGTAAAATAAAGCTGTAACACGCATTGGTGTTTTATATACTACACTTGTACTGTGCCTGTGTTAATATACAGTGTTGACATCACACCCTCGAGACACGCTACCATTTCCTCTCGCTATAATACTCTACTACTATAAACTCCTAACTTACCTCTTCATGTGAGATTTTGTCTCATTACAATAATAACCACGACCATGATTATAATAATCACGACTATGATTATAATAACCACGACCATGATTATAACAACCACGACCGTGATTATAACAACCACGACCATGATTATAACAACCACGACCATGATTATAACAACCTCGGTAGACTGTACCACCGGACTCGCCACCGGGCACGAAGTGCCCACGATCACTTATATATATATATATATATATATATATATATATATATATATATATATATATATATATATATATATATATATATATATATATATATATATATATATATATATATATATATATATATATATATGCAAATAAATCACTGTAGGTGCGCGTGATCCAGGTATATGCTGATAACCACAAGGAAAGGTGGAGGTGTAGTTCTGTACTGTACTACTGTACTATCGCAGTGATCTCAAACCATCACCCCTCGGTGTTAATGTACCTGAAGATGTAGAAGCCTTGTGGGTTCAGGTCACTCCCACCTCCCACCCCCGCCAGCTTGCCTCCCTCATTGTCTGTGTACGCTATCATCCTCCCCGCGCACCAACCGCCAATGTACTGATTACTCATATTATAGACACTGCTGACTCCCTGAGATCCAGATTTCCATGTGCTAAACTAGTGATATGCGGTGACTTCAATGAGTTAGACATCAGTGACATCACCCAACACCTCCACCTTACACAAATAGTTGACTTTCCCACACATGGCAATGCCACCCTTGACCTCATTATGACTGATCTCGGTAACCACTACCTTCCCCCCCAGCCGCTGCCTCCCATGGGACGCAGCCCACACCTGTCCCTGCTGTGGTCACCTACCCCCACCTTCTCACCACCGCCAGTTGCCACCAGGACTTACCGACCCACCCCCGACTCTGCTCTGCGGCGTTTTGGACAATGGATAACCCGGTATCCCTGGACTGAAGTGATCACGGTAGACGATGTGCAGAACAAGTGGGATAATTACCTGGACACTATCACCAAAGCCTACCACCACTTCTTTCCAGCCAAAACACTGAGGATCCACCCCGATGATGTCCCGTGGATTACGCCCCGCATAAAAAGACTTATTGAGCAGCGCAACAAGGCATACTACACCAACAACCGCCTGTACAAAAGTCTACGTAACCAGGTCATCAGGGAAATCAAGTCTGCCAAGAAGACTTATTATCCCAGGAAAGTGCACGGCCTCAAGGAAGTCGGCATCGGTCAGTGGTACTCCAAGGTAAAAGATCTCTGTGGTCTCAACCGTCAGTCTCCCACACTTCCTTTCATCTCACATTTACCTAGTGAGGAGGCAGCTGAGATAATTAATAACCATTTTGCTACCATATGTCATACCTTACCCAGTCTTGACCTCACTCTCCTCCCGGCGTACTTACCTTCCCCCTCCCCTGCCTCCCAGTGTTCAACCATATGAAATCACCAACAAACTCCTGAAATTTAAATCCAAACGCTCCACGACCCCAATTGACCTCCCAATCAAAATATACAAGGAGTTTGCAGTCGAACTTGCCACCCCCCTCTGTTCTATTATTAATGCATCCCTCAGACAAAGCAAATGCCCTAATGAATGGAAAACCGCATTTGTCACCCCCATCCCCAAGGTCACCACCCCACAGTCCCCTAACGACCTCAGGCCAGTTGCCATTACCCCCATACCCAGTCTACTTTGTGAGGACTTTGTTTTTGAGTGGGCATTTGCCAGAATCTATCAGTCAATTGATCCACAGCAATTTGGCAATACGAAGACCTCCTCTACATCACACTGCTTAGTGAGCTTTCTGGATTTTCTGCACAAAAACCTGCAGAAACGTAAGACATCACTGGCCGTTGCCCTTGTTGACTTCAGGAAGGCCTTTGACCTTGTTGATCACTGCACTGTTATCAACAAGGCCATTGCACTAGGGCTGCCCACCAACCTGGTCTCATGGCTCACTGATTTCTTGAGTGGACGTCGCCAGGCAGTGAGGTATCAGGGCTTGGTCTCCACATTCCAACACCTCACCTGCGGTGTTCCCCAGGGGACCAAGATGGGACCACTGTGCTTCCTCATCCTGATCAACGACGCTCTATCGGACACTCCTCACAGGTGGAAGTACGTGGATGACTGCACTGTGGGGGTTTCAGTGGACAACACCGCACCAGACTACTCATCGCTACAAGGCACCCTGGACAGGCTACAGGCATGGACTATGGAGAACAAGGTCACCATCAACCACACCAAAACCGTAGTCATGCACATCAATACCGCCACCACTCCAGTGCAAGCCCCAGCAGTCACAGTGGGTGCCCATCCTCTCCAGCTGGTGCAGTCTGCCAAACTCCTGGGTGTAACTATAGACAACAAACTTGACTGGAAGGCCCATGTAAATTACACAGTCAAGGCAGCCTCGTACCGTCTCTACATGCTACGATGACTTACGTCACTTGGGACACCCATGCCTGAGCTGAGGACCATCTACAATGCCTTTATTCTCCCCTAACTAACGTATGCATCACCAGCCTGGTCGTCTTCTCTCAACTCCACCCAACAACGTCAGCTAGAGAAGGTACAGAAAAGGGCCTGCAGAATCATGCTCAGTGCAGAATACTCCGGCTACACCAACGCTCTCTCCACCCTGGATATGCCATCCCTCAGTGACCTCCACCACCAAGCACTGGAAAGGTTTGGCAGCCAACTAATGCACCACTCTCGTCATCGCCACCTCCTGCCACCGGCAGCTCCCCACCCACCTCGAGCGTAGTCCGCCACTACAACAAAATTCAGCCCATAAGAGCCTGCACCGATAGATATAAGAACAGCACCATCCCATCTATTGTTAAAATAATAAACAACTCCTCATTTATGTACTGTACAGCCCTGTAAATTTATTCAATGCATATTATATCATTATGTTGTTACGAGTGAGCGTTCCATCGTTGGTTGTGGATTAGCAACGTGAACGTCTTTTGTTTGTGACGTCATTTCTGCCGCGTCCGCTCACTTTGTTTACTTTAGTATGGGCCCAGCAGTGTTAAGTTAAGTACAGAGTATCTCCTTTCTTATTGTACAATATGTTTCTAGTGGTATAACGTGTAAACCTTGCTCTACTTTTATAACACAAGTAAAGTTTTATTTGTGAAAGATTATTGTTAATCATATTTTGGTGTTCCACTGAAAATAACTTACTTATTTATGAGGTTTCGTGTGGTGGATAGACCACGTTGTTCATCGTAGTTTCTAGACTAAATAAGTCTTTACTTTTGTGTTCATTATTTTGTCACTCGGTTGAGTCATTTATTTGATCAGATTTAATTTGTATTTATTTATTTTTGTACATACGGTTATACTTATTGTTTGTTTATTTGTTAATATATTCTGTTATTAAACTACTGCATGTATTTCAATATACCCCGTAGTAATGAGGTGATAATTTGGTGGGATCTATTCCTGGACCTATAGTACAAAGTGTAATTTGTGAATTTGTGATATTGTTACACCCTTAAGAGGCCCAAGGGTCGTAACAAAATTGGCGACCTTGCCAGGATAGATCCCTTTTCACTCATTATCTATTGGGAATATTTAAATATAGGGATTCTTTATTTTTTAATCATGGCTGCGTTTGATGTGGAGGAGTTTGTTAAACATCCATCAGTGAAAATGTTGAAAGACAGTGTGTTAAGAAAGGATGATTGGATAAAACTTGCCGATACATATAAGATTGAGTATCGACGTAGTAAAAGAAAGTCTAAAATTAAAAATGCAGTATTAACTGAGCTTGTTAATGAAGAGGTGCTACCGAAGGGTGCACTGACTTTGCGTTCATTTGACCCCAGAGAAGCTGTAGAGATAAGAAAGCTAGAATTGGAGCATGGAAGGCTAGAACGAGAAAAGGATAAGTTGTATGAGTTGGCTTTGAAGGAAAGAGAAGAAAGGGAAAGGGAGCGTGAAAGGCAGCATGAATTAGCGTTAGCACAGGTTAGCAGTAGAAGACAAGACTTACAGGCATTGTCTTTAGAATCTGAGACAAAATTGTTTGATGTGACAAAACATTTGAGACTTATGCCTGCTTTTGACAAGGAGGATCCAGAAGCGTTTTTCATGCAGTTTGAGATGATTGCAGTCTTTTCAGTGGCCTGAAGAGTCGTGGATTGCTATGATTCAAAGTGTGTTCACTGGGTCAGCTCGTTCAGCATTTCTGTCTTTGTCAAGTAAAGTTTGTCGTAGTTGTAAGTTAGTGAAAGAAGAAATTCCTAAGGCATATGAACTCGTTCCTGAAACATACAGAGTGAAATTTAGGACTATAAGAAAGACTGATGCACAATCGTATATAGAATTTCTTTATTCATTGAGTAAAATGTGTGGAAGGTGGATAAAGTCTAGCAAGGTAGAAACTTTTGAGGAACTTGTTGAGTTGATGATTTTTGAACAGCTCAAAAGAGCCACTCCAAGAGATATACAATTGTACTTAGGAGAGAGAGCTATTAGTAATGTTCATAAAGCTGCTGCATTAGCTGATAGCTATGCCCTTACTCACACAATGCATCATGTTAAATCTCAAAATCATTCAGGTGGAAAGGGTTTTGTAACCAAGGAAATGGGTGGTAGGCAGGATAGTAGTACTGCTTCTTCTAGTAAAGTAAATTTTCGTGGAAACTCAGGTGAGCTTTCCAAAACCTATGCCAAGACTAAAGCATTTGTCTGTTTTTACTGTAAGAAACCAGGTCATGTGATTGCGAATTGCCCTAAATTGGAAGCAAAGAAGAAAGAGCCAGTGCTCTCATTCGAACCTCTGGAGAAGTTTGACAAAACTTAAGTGAGAAATCGCCCAAAGGAGGATTCTTTTGAACCTTTCATGTTTGATGGTTCAGTTGCAGTTGAGGAATTAGGTGATCAGTACCCTGCGAAGATTTTTCCGTGACACTGGTGCTTCTCACAGTATTCTGTTGAAAGGATCTGTTCCCTGCGTGGAAGATTCCTATACTGGAGAGCATTTGGTGCTTAAGGGTGTGGGTGGAGTGATCATTGTAGGGTGTTTCTAAGAACTCCACTTGTGACTGGTTGGGTGACTATGGGTGTTCAAGATTCTCTTCTTGTGACAGGGGTTACATCCTGTGATATCTTCGACTCTTAAAGTGGAGAATAATATTGGTTTAATTGAAGAAGAATACCCTGATTTATTTCCTTTATGTGCAGTTACAAGGAGCCAGACTCTTCGGAATACGGTACAGACCGTTCCTTCAGTTGACTCTAAGCTCTGTATTGCTGATAGTAGTGCACCTGGCAATGATGAAAATGATTTAGGTATTGAGAATCTGTTTGACAGTCAGGAT
This sequence comes from Homarus americanus, assembly GCF_018991925.1. Lineage (NCBI taxonomy): Eukaryota > Metazoa > Arthropoda > Malacostraca > Decapoda > Nephropidae > Homarus > Homarus americanus. The sequence continues at coordinate 9,250 of NW_024744389.1, forward strand.
GATTCATTTGATAGTGACATTGGTGGGAGAGATGTGAGAGAAGCTAAAGATTCAGTTAACATTCATTCCCCAAAATCTGAAGCTGATCTCTCTTCTGGTGACAACATTACTATTAAGAAAGTACCTGACACTAGGGAAAAACTGATAGATGATCAGCAGAGTGACTTCGAATTAGCTGAACTATGTAGGAAGGCTGTGGATATGGAAGAAGCGGCTCGCTTGCCTGTTTGTTACTACATGGATTCAGGGTTACTTATGAGGAAATTCAGATCTATATCTGATCCTGCTGATGAGTGGAATGTTGTGCATCAGGTTGTGATTCCCAGTTGTCACAGGGGAGAAATCTTGAAATTAGCACACGACTTTTTGGGAGGGCATTTAGGAGTTAGGAAAACATACAAAAAGATTTTGTCGCATTTTTACTGGCCTGGAATGAAAGGTGATGTTGCCAGATACTGTAGAACTTGCCATGAATGTCAGATGGCTGGTAAACCGAATCAGGTCATAAAACCTGCTCCCCTAAAACCCATTCCTGTGGTAGATGAGCCATTTAGCAGGGTTATAATTGATTGTGTAGGTCCTCTCCCAAAAACTCGATGTGGTCACCAAAATTTGTTTACAATCATGTGTACAATCATGTGTACTACCACCAGGTACCCAGAGGCTATACCATTGCGAAACATCAAAGCAAAGAGTGTGGTAAAGTCTCTGACTAACTTCTCCACTAAATATGGCATTCCTAGAATTGTACAGTCGGATCAGGGTACTAACTTCACTTCTTTCCTTTTCCAGCAGGTGATGAATGAATTGGGTATTAAACAATACTTAGCTTCTGCGTACCACCCTCAAACCCAAGGTGCCCTAGAGAGGTTCCACCAGACTTTTAAATCAATGCTTATGAAATACTCTATGGAGTCTGATAAGGATTTGGATGAAGGAGTACCACTTATGTTGTTTGCCATAAGAGAAGTCCCCAATGACTCCCTAGGATTCAGTCCCTTTGAAATGATTTTTGGTCATGCTGTAAGAGGTCCTATGACTGTGTTGAAGGAAAGTTGGAGAAGTAATCAAATAAAAGTCCTTTGTCAGTGTATGTAGAGAAGTTTAAAGAGAAACTGAAGAGAGTGAAATGAGATTGCTCGTGAAAATTGTGGTCATAAGTAGAGCAGAAAATGAAAGAAATATGATGAAAGCATTTTTCAAGCTAGAGAATTTCAAGCCTGGAGACAGGGTTTTAGCACTTATGTACCTCCATAGAAATCCCCTAGAATGTGAGACTGAACCTATCTGCAGGTAAGCAAGTCTATCAGGCATGACCCCAGTTTTGATGGCACTGCAAATCATGTAACCATAGTACTGGTCAGTACTCAGGTCGTCAATGACAGTATGTGCAAGCTCAACGAGTGGAGGGCCAACTGTGATTTTTTTCAAAGCTCGGATTTATTTCTAACTCAGTGGCAGAGTCCAGCATCTTCCCAAGAGGACCAGACCATCTGTTGTTTGAAAGAGTCTTGCCATCCAGCTCCTGGATCAGATGTCTGAGTGGCAACTCGTTGGTGTGGAGGTCACAAACAATCCAGACCAGCTTCCTCCCAATCTTCCGCTCTATCCACTGTATGACCCCCCCTTGCCACCTTGTGTTCGTGTTGGTGCTGTCCCCTCCAATGGCCTGCAGGGTCTGGTCTACGTTCTCTCTCTGAGCCAGTTCACAATGTTATCTGCCACTATCTCAGCTGGTTTCCTGATGTCATCTTTCTCTGGAGTGAAATGCCACAAATACTTCTCTCCTGGTTCACTGCAGCAGGAGTAGTGTTCCTCCTTCACCATGGCAGGGAACAACTTGTCAGAATCTCCAACTTTCATGAACACTTTAGTGTCATCTCTTCTCCCATCAAAGAACAAACAATTGATTCCATTTTCTCTTATCCCCTTATCAAACTCCTCTTCTAGGTTACTGACAAGTTTCTCCT
>NW_024744390.1:0-22838 GCF_018991925.1 Homarus americanus
GGACGTACAAAGGTACTCAAACTATCCAACCAGGAGCGAACTCGTAAAAATGGTTTAAATTAGACAAATTTAGATTTAGGCGCGAAATAGGTAAACATTGGTTTGGAAATAGAGCAGTGGACGAGTGGAACAAGTTACCAAATATCATTAACTCGAATATGCTGGATAGCTTCAAACATAGGTTGGATGGATATATGAGCAATAGGGGTTGGGTGTAAATGGGACTGCCCAGTATGGACCAATAGGCCCGCTGCAGTTTACTCCATTATTATGTTCTTCTGTCTACCACCAAAACACAGACGACGATTATTATTATTATTATTATTATCACCTGAAGAATTTTTCGGTAAAATGAGCTAGGGAGGAGATTCTTCAGGTGGTCTATTATTATTATTATTATTATTATTATTATTATTATTATTATTATTACTAGCACCATTATTATTACCACTACAACACACAGGTAAGGGATTAAAAGGCACCCACACGGAAGCACCTCATGACACTTATGATGATAAAGATTAGCTGATCCCCCCACCGCCCCCACTGATAACAGTCTACCATTCATTGACCTGAGTCATTAACTCTACCTTTGGTTTACCTGTAGACTAGTATTTATTTGCCAAAAGATTATTAACGAGTTTACTTAAAGATTATTAATGAGTTTACTTGAATATTATTAATGAGTTTACCTGAAGATTATTAATGAGTTTACCTGAAGATTATTAATAAGTTTACCTGAAGATTATTAATGAGTTTACCTGTGGATTATTAATAAGAGTTTACCTGAAGATTATTAATGAGTTTACCTGTGGATTATTAATGAGAGTTTACCTGTCTTACGATAAACCTAACCTAACCTAAACTGCCTGACTTACGATACATTTAACCTGACTTACGATAGGAGAGATATTGCACCTCACTGAATATTCTAGAGAGAGAGAGGGCCATTCCTTAATTTCCCCCAACGACCGGTCTTGGGGGGTGTGGACGTGATAGGAGGGATGAGGGAGAGGGAGGGAGGGAGGGGGTGGACGTGATAGAGGAGGGAGAGGAGGGGTGACCGCTTGGGCATCACACCTGTTAAGTAAAGGTGATAGCGTGGCCGGTGAAGTGGCTGGTGCTATCATATCAGCTTCCGCTCTTTCTCTCTCCATGTCCTCGCTGTGTTTACCTGTCCTCGCGGTGTTTACCTGTCCTCGCGGTGTTTATTCTGTCGTAGTAACTTAACCCTGGCATTTGAAGTTTTTTTAATTTAACAAATTTATTGACAAATCCAGGCGCGCCTTCACACACACACACACACACACACACACACACACACACACACACACCTTTCAGTCACTCACCTGTGGCGTCCCCCAAGGCACCAAGATGGGACCACTCTGCTTCTTATGCTCTCCATGATGCCCTAAGAGAAACCCTGCTCGCTGGAAATATGTCGACGATTCCACCATTGGGATCAGCGTCAACAATTCTGCTCCCAAGCTTCTGCCCTTCAGGATTTATTGAACAGTCTCCAAAACTGGGCCACCAACAACCATGTCACCATCAACCCATACCAAGACCATGGTTATGCACATCAACCTCTCCTCCGACATTGTCCCCTCCTTCCATTACCCTAGGTCCGGAACACACTCCAGGTTGTAGATTCACAAGCTCCTCGGCGTCACCATAGACAACAAACTAAATTGGAAACCACGTCAGTGAAGTTGTCAAATCCTCCAGTTTCCGTCTCCACCTCCTCCGCCGACTCAAGTCCTCGGGTTCCCACAGAAGCCCTCAGTGTATACACAACATTCATACTTCCCAAGCTCACCTATGCCTCCCCACCTGGTCTTCCTCCCTAAATGCCACACAACGTAAACACCTAGAAAAAGTGCAAAAGAGGGCATGCAAGATTATTCTCCCCTTCCTACTCCACATATCAGAAGCGCTCAACACTGACCCTTTCGACTCTCACTGACCATCACCACGGCCTCATCTGCAAATTTGGTAAGAGCTTCTACACCATCCCCGACACCGGCCCATACTACCACCTGAGATCCTGTCCGAGAATTGCTGTTCGACACCACAACCGCATCCAGCCCATACGTGCACGAACTGATCGCTATAAGAACAGCCCAGTCCCAACCATTGTAAAAATTATCAATAACATGTAAGTCACTATGTCACTTGTATATTATTTGTAATTGCAACCCCCAAATATGTAACTGATATTTTTCAGCCTTCTGCTGCCAAGCTTTTCAATAAACCGTTAATTATTAACACACACACACACACACACACACACACACACACACACACACACACACACACACACACACACACACACACACACACACACACACACACACACACACACACACACACACACACACACACACACACACACACACACACACACACACACACACACACACACACACACACACACACACACACACACACACACACACACACACACACACACACACACACACACACACACACACACACACACACACACACACACACACACACACACACACACACACACACACACACACACACACACACACACACACACACACACACACACACACACACACACACACACACACACACACACACACACACACACACACACACACACACAAACCTCACGTCAGTGAAGGTCAAATCCTCCAGTTTCCACCTCCTCCGCTGACTCAAGTCCTCGAGCCTGCACACGAGCTCTCAGTGTATACACAACACTATACTTCCTAAGCTCACCTATGCCTCCCCACCTGGTCTTCCTCCTAAATGCCACACAACGTAAACACCTAGAAAGTGCAAAAGAGGGCATGCAAGATTATTCTTCCCTTCCTACTCCACATATCAAGAAGCGCCTCACACTGATCTCGACTCTCACTGACCATCACCACGGCCTCATCTGCAAATTTTGGTAAGAAGCCTACACCATCCCCGACACCGGCCCATACTACCACCTGAGATCCCCTGTCCGAGAATTGCTGTTCGACACCACAACCGCATCCAGCCCATACGTGCACGAACTGATCGCTATAAGAACAGCCCAGTCCCAACCATTGTAAAATTATCAATAACATGTAATAAATCAGTGTATTCACTCCCAGTAAACACTGCTCCCTTACACTGTCACTATGTTGAAATGAACTGTAGTTTGAGCTTTTCCCCATCTAGTTATTATATGTCTTATTTGTGTCACTTATGTTACTTGTATATTATTTGTAATTCGTAACCCATTCTCAAATATGTAACTGTATATTTTCAGCCTCTGGCTGCCAAGCTCCTTCAATAAACCGTTAATTATTATTATTATTACACACACACACACACACACACACACACACACACACACACATCCAAAAGAAAAAAAACAATTCTGCGTATATCACACAAACAATTATTATAGACTTCCCAGAAAGCATCGTCGTCGTGATTGGTGGGGGGGAGCGAGTGACGTCACCAAGTGGAAGGAGGGGATTGGGACGGAGCGAGTGACGTCACCAAGGGAAGACAGGGGATTGGTGGGAAAGGGACACACGGCTTTTAAAATATCAAACACCAACACACATCGTCTCTTGAAGGTGTTTACAGGTAATGATTGAATACCTTGAAGAGGAATATTTGTTTGCATTTCTTGTCATGGGTGGGGTGTCATGGGTGGGTCACGGAGGTGTCATGGGTAGTACGGAGGGGTGTCATGGTGGGGTCATGGAAGGGGTGTCATGGGTGGGGTCACGGGAGGTCATGGGTGGAGTCACGGAGGGTGCCGGTGGGTCACGGAGGGGTGTCAGGGGTCACGGAGGGGTGTCATGGGTGGGGTCATGGAGGGGTGTCATGGTCACAGGAGGTGCAGGGGTGGAGTCACGGGAGGGGTGTTGGGTGGGGTCACGGAGGGGTGTCATGGGTGGGGTCACGGAGGGGTGTCATGGGTGGGGGAAGGGGTGTCATGGGTGAGGTCACGGGAGGGGTGTCAGGTGGGGCTGGAAGGGGTGTCATGGGTGAGGTCACGGGAGGGGTGTCATGGGTGGGGTCACGGAAGGGGTGTCATGGGTGAGGTCACGGGAGGGGGTCATGTGGTGGGGCTGGCAGGGAGGTGTCATGGGTGGGGGTCACAGGAGGGGTGTCATGGTGGGACACGGAGGGGGTGCTGGGAGGTGTCATGGGAGGGGTGTCATGGGAGGTGGTGTCATTGGGTGGGGTGTTGGGAGGGGTGTCACGGAGGGGTGTCAGCGGGAGGGGGGTCACGGGAGGGGTGTCACGGGAGGGGGGGTCACGGAGGGGTGTCACGGAGGGGGGTCACGGGAGGTGTCTGGGAGGGGTGTCATGGGGTGGGGGTGTCATGGGAGGGGTGTCATGGGGTAGTGGGGGGACCGTAGGAAGCACCGTGGGCAGGGAGGGCGACAGTTGTGTGGGGGGAGACCATCAATAAATCAATCATTATTAGGCGACACTGTGCAGTCTTAACCCCGTCCCTGGCACCAACAGGAGGCGACCCCCGACACTACCACCAGCTGCTGAGGTGGTCCTAGGTGGTACTACTACTTATTCACTCCTAACCTAACCTAATCTACCCTACCCTAACCGAACCTAACCTAACCTAACCTAATCTACCCTACCCCAACCTAACCTAACCTAACCTAACCTAACCTAACCTAACCTAACCTAACCGAACCCAACCTAACCTAACCTAACATTTTTTTTTGGTTACGTTTCACTTCTAATTTTTCTTCATCATCTTCTACGTTTCACCTTATTTACACAAGTTTTACATTATATTCTCTATTTACCTCCCCACACTCCATTACTTCACCTCCCCATTACCCATTTATTTACCTCCCCATTACCCATTTACTTTCACTCTCCCATTACCCATTTACTTTCACCTCCCCATTACCCATTTACTTTCACTCTCCCATTACCCATTTACTTCACCTCCCTTATACCCATTCTTCTCTCTTATCTATCACACCCCGAGGAATGTACTGTACTGTTTATCAGGTAATAGTGTGGTGGTTTAGGTTTCAACTGTGACCGGAAATCAAGTACAAATCACACAAGGGGGATTACATTACAACCTCACTCATAAGTCATTTCCTAACGAGTTCTATGTCGGGAAAGCCGCCCGCCTCTATGTTCAGGAATGTCATGTTATTTGTACAATGTTGAGGATTTGTTTTTGTTTTAATTGTTAATGATGTTGGTGTTATTATTATTACTATGGCCGTATTACTATTCTTACTATTAACTTACTACCAATGTCTACACTTAATAAACGATTAAAATGAATGTCAGATAAATAATAAAAATTTAAACGAACATAAAAATATAAAATGAGAACAAATCTAAATAAATTTGAATAAAATGTGTAAACACAAAATAACTGAATAAATTAATGAATAATACTAATAATTATAATACAATATAAACAAATAAATACCTAAATAGAAAATACACTAAATTAAATTAACGAAATAAACAAACCTTAAAATAAATGAATGAAATAAATGAAATAAACAAACTGAAATAAATTAATAAACAATAAGTATACGATGAATTAAATTAAATAATAAAAATTAACACACAAAAACGATAAAACACACGAATTAAATAAACAAATACAATAAAATTCACGACTGAAATAAACACACAAACAATAAAATAAATTGCTAATATAAATCAGACCAACACAAAGGAAGCAAGCGTCCGTCCTGTTGGCTCACCCTGACTGGCTCAACTATCAAAGGTCTTTATGCTTCGTTTCCTGTACCTACACTTTCCGCCCTTCCCTATTGTAAATACTAATTAAAAACGTAGTAGTAATAATAATAATACTGTAATAATAATAATATAGTGATGATGATAATAATAATACTAATACTAATACTAATAATAATTGGCGCCATCAATACCCAGGGAGAGGAGGAGCTATCGAAGGACAAAATTCCCACCAGAATTTTAGCAACATTTAGCATCTACATCAGTTACATTAATATTCATTTTATTTACATTATGTACTGCTTGTTATAAAAAAAGGTATAAATAAGATATGGAAACAAAATAGCATCATTAACCGTATATAATGAAAGTAAATATCAATTCCCATCAACGTCAGCGACTGTCAACAGGAATATCTTTTTTCATTTCTCATTTATTCATTTTTTTTATTTTTTCATCAAGGTTAACGTGTCACTGGAGACGTACTGTCAACAAGTGTTCAGATGACAGTTTAAATCTCACCTCCCAACTTTTTTATCCACTCTACCGGTTAATTCTGCTGTGGTAGGGAGAATATTTAGTATACTCTAGTGGTCACTTTGTAATGCTCAGAGCTGACATGACCCTAGTGGGTTTTGGACATATATATTATTGACGAGTTAACCCATTGAGGACGATGTTTTAACCCATGAGGACGATGTTTTAACCCATGAGGACGATGTTTTAACCTGTTGAGGACGATGTTTTAACCCGTTGAGGACGATGTTTTAACCTGTTGAGGACGATGTTTTAAACCAAGGAGACGAGTGTTTTAACCCATGAGGACGATGTTTTAACCCATTGAGACGATGTTTTAACCCATTGAGGACGATGTTTTAACCCATTGAGGACGATGTTAACCCATTGAGGACGATGTTTTAACCCGTTGAGGACGATGTTTTAACCCGTTGAGGACGATGTTTTATCCCATTGAGGACGATGTTTTAACCCATTGAGGACGATGTTTTAACCCATTGAGGACGATGTTTTAACCCATTGAGGACGATGTTTAACCCATTGAGGACGATGTTTTAACCCATTGAGGACGATGAACCCATTGAGGACGATGTTTTAACCCGTTGGAGCAGATGTTTTAACCTGTTGAGGACGATGTTTTAGCCCATTGAGGACGATGTTTTAACCCGTTGAGGACGATGTTTTAACCCAATGAGGACGATGTTTTAGCCCATTGAGGACGATGTTTTAACCCATTGAGGACGATGTTTTAACCCGTTGAGGACGATGTTTTAACCCGTTGAGGACGATGTTTTAGCCCATTGAGGACGATGTTTAACCCGTTGAGGACGATGTTTTAACCCATTGAGGACGATGTTTTAAACCATTGAGGACGATGTTTTAACCCATTGAGGACGATGTTTTAACCCATTGAGGACGATGTTTTAACCCATTGAGGACGATGTTTTAACCCATTGAGGACGATGTTTTAGCCCATTGAGGACGATGTTTTAACCCATTGAGGACGATGTTTTAACCCATTGAGGACGATGTTTTAACCCATTGAGGACGATGTTTTAACCCATTGAGGACGATGTTTAACCCAATGAGGACGATGTTTTAGCCCATTGAGGACGATGTTTTAAACCATTGAGGACGATGTTTTAACCCATTGAGGACGATGTTTTAACCCATTGAGGACGATGTTTTAACCCATTGAGGACGATGTTTAACCCATTGAGGACGATGTTTTAACCCATTGAGGACGATGTTTTAACCCATTGAGGACGATGTTTTAACCCATTGAGGACGATGTTTTAACCCATTGAGGACGATGTTTTAACCCATTGAGGACGATGTTTTAACCCGTTGAGGACGATGTTTTAACCCGTTGAGGACGATGTTTTAGCCCATTGAGGACGATGTTTTAACCCGTTGAGGACGATGTTTTAACCCAATGAGGACGATGTTTTAGCCCATTGAGGACGATGTTTTAACCCATTGAGGACGATGTTTTAACCCGTTGAGGACGATGTTAACCCGTTGAGGACGATGTTTTAGCCCATTGAGGACGATGTTTTAACCCGTTGAGGACGATGTTTTAACCCGTTGAGGACGATGTTTTAACCCATTGAGGACGATGTTTTAACCCATTGAGGACGATGTTTTAACCCATTGAGGACGATGTTTTAACCCATTGAGGACGATGTTTTAACCCATTGAGGACGATGTTTTAACCCATTGAGGACGATGTTTTAGCCCATTGAGGACGATGTTTTAACCCATTGAGGACGATGTTTTAACCCATTGAGGACGATGTTTAACCCATTGAGGACGATGTTTAACCCATTGAGGACGATGTTTTAACCCAATGAGGACGATGTTTTAGCCCATTGAGGACGATGTTTTAACCCATTGAGGACGATGTTTTAACCCATTGAGGACGATGTTTTAACCCATTGAGGACGATGTTTTAACCCATTGAGGACGATGTTTTAACCCATTGAGGACGATGTTTTAACCCATTTAGGACGATGTTTTAACCCGTTGAGGACGATGTTTTAACCCGTTGAGGACGATGTTTTAGCCCATTGAGGACGATGTTTAACCCATTGAGGACGATGTTTTAACCATTGAGGACGATGTTTTAACCCAATGAGGACGATGTTTTAGCCCATTGAGGACGATGTTTTAACCCATTGAGGACGATGTTTTAACCCATTGAGGACGATGTTTAACCCATTGAGGACGATGTTTAACCCATTGAGGACGATGTTTTAACCATTGAGGACGATGTTTAACCCATTGAGGACGATGTTTTAACCCATTGAGGACGATGTTTTAACCCGTTGAGGACGATGTTTTAACCCGTTGAGGACGATGTTTTAGCCCATTGAGGACGATGTTTTAACCCATTGAGGACGATGTTTTAACCCATTGAGGACGATGTTTTAACCTATTGAGGACGATGTTTTAACCCATTGAGGACGATGTTTTAACCCATTGAGGACGATGTTTAACCCGTTGAGGACGATGTTTTAACCCGTTGAGGACGATGTTTTGCCCATTGAGGACGATGTTTTAACCCATTGAGGACGATGTTAACCCGTTGAGGACGATGTTTTAACCCAATGAGGACGATGTTTTAGCCCATTGAGGACGATGTTTTAACCCATTGAGGACGATGTTTTAACCCGTTGAGGACGATGTTTTAACCCATTGAGGACGATGTTTTAGCCCATTGAGGACGATATTTTAACCCATTGAGGACGATGTTTTAACCCATTGAGGACGATGTTTTAACCCATTGAGGACGATGTTTTAACCTATTGAGGACGATGTTTTAACCCGTTGAGGACGATGTTTTAACCCATTGAGGACGATGTTTTAACCCGTTGAGGACGATGTTTTAACCCGTTGAGGACGATGTTTTAACCCATTGAGGACGATGTTTAACCCATTGAGGACGATGTTTAACCCATTGAGGACGATGTTTTAACCCATTGAGGACGATGTTTTAACCCATTGAGGACGATGTTTTAACCCATTGAGGACGATGTTTTAGCCCATTGAGGACGATGTTTTAACCCATTGAGGACGATGTTTTAACCCATTGAGGACGATGTTTTAACCCATTGAGGACGATGTTTTAACCCATTGAGGACGATGTTTTAACCCAATGAGGACGATGTTTTAGCCCATTGAGGACGATGTTTTAATCCATTGAGGACGATGTTTTAACCCATTGAGGACGATGTTTTAACCCATTGAGGACGATGTTTTAACCCATTGAGGACGATGTTTTAACCCATTGAGGACGATGTTTTAACCCATTGAGGACGATGTTTTAACCCATTGAGGACGATGTTTTAACCCATTGAGGACGATGTTTTAACTCGTTGAGGACGATGTTTTAACCCAATGAGGACGATGTTTAACCCGTTGAGGACGATGTTTTAACCCATTGAGGACGATGTTTTAACCCATTGAGGACGATGTTTAACCCATTGAGGACGATGTTTTAACCCATTGAGGACGATGTTTTAACCCATTGAGGACGATGTTTTAACCCATTGAGGACGATGTTTTAACACATTAAGGGGCGATGTTTTAACCCACTGAGTACTATGTTGAGGACGATAGGTTAAAACATCGCTCAAAGGTCACTTCAATAATATGTTACAACCACGTGTAAATATATCAAATATTAACGCGATAGTGGTGGTTGATAAGGTGGTTGATAGTTGTGGTTGATAGTGGTGGTTGATAGTGGTGGTGGTTGATAGTGGTGGTGGTTGATAGTGGTGGTGGTTGATAGTGGTGGTGGTTGATAGTGGTGGTGGTTGATAGTGGTGGTGGTTGGTGGTGGTTGATAGTGGTGGTTGATAGTGGTGGTGGTTGGTGGTAGTTGATAGTGGTGGTGGTTGATAGTGGTGGTTGATAGTGGTGGTGGTTGATAGTGGTGGTGGTTGATAGTGGTGGTGGTTGATAGTGGTGGTGGTTGATAGTGGTGGTGGTTGATAGTGGTGGTGGTTGGTGGTAGTTGATAGTGATGGTGGTTGATAGTGGTGGTAGTTGATAGTGATGGTGGTTGATAGTGGTGGTGGTTGGTATTGTATTGATTGGTGGTTGATAGTGGTGGTGGTTGGTGGTAGTTGATAGTGATGGTAGTTGGTGGTAGTTGATAGTGATGGTGGTTGATAGTGGTGGTGGTTGGTGGTAGTTGATAGTGATGTTAGTTGATAGTGGTGGTGGTTGGTGGTAGTTGATAGTGATGGTGGTTGATAGTGGTGGTGGTTGGTGGTAGTTGATAGTGATGGTGGTTGATAGTGGTGGTGGTTGATAGTGGTGGTGGTTGATAGTGGTGGTGGTTGATAGTGGTGGTGGTTGATAACGGTGGTGGTTGATAGTGATGGTAGTTGATAGTGATGGTGGTTGATAGTGGTGGTGGTTGATAGTGGTGGTGGTTGATAACGGTGGTGGTTGATAGTGATGGTGGTTGATAGTGATGGTGGTTGATAGTGGTGGTGGTTGATAACGGTGGTGGTTGATAGTGATGGTGGTTGATAGTGGTGGTGGTTGATAGTGGTGGTGGTTGATAGTGGTGGTGGTTGATAACGGTGGTGGTTGATAGTGATGGTAGTTGATAGTGATGGTGGTTGATAGTGGTGGTGGTTGATGTAACGGTGGTGGTTGATAGTGATGGTGGTTGATAGTGATGGTGGTTGATAGTGATGGTGGTTGGTGGTGGTTGATAGTGATGGTGGTTGATGGTGGTGGTGGTTGTGGTTGATGATGGTGGTTGATAGTGATGGTGGTTGATGGGGTGGTGGTTGATGAGGTGGTGGTTGGTGGTGGTTGATAGTGATGGTGGTTGATAGTGATGGTGGTTGATAGTGATGGTGGTTGATAGAGGTGGTGGTTGGTGGTAGTTGATAGTGATGGTGGTTGATAGTGATGGTGGTTGATAGTGATGGTGGTTGATAGAGGTGGTGGTTGGTGGTGGTTGATAGTGATGGTGGTTGATAGTGATGGTGGTTGATAGTGATGGTGGTTGATAGAGGTGGTGGTTGGTGGTAGTTGATAGTGATGGTGGTTGATAGTGGTGGTGGTTAATAGTGGTGGTGGTAGGAAACCAACTATGCTCTCTCTCTCTCTCTCTCTCACTAAATTTATTTCATCTCTTCAATAAAATAAAAATAAAATCCTAAAATATCAAAATAACAAATAAAAATAAAATAAATATCAATAAATAAAACATACAAAAATACCAAAAATCAAATAAACCAAAAATTAAAAACCGGTGATGTAATCAGACCATCCACACACACACACACACATACCACCCGCCAGTGAAGAGAGAAGACCCCACCCCCTCCCTCCCCTACCAATATTTGCCGGATTAACTAACCTGCCAGGGTGTATTAAATTCGAACCCTCCTATACCTTCTCCCTTATATTATTATTCTCCTTATACATGATTATTCTCTATACCTTATTATTATTCTCCTATACCTTATTATTATTCTCCTTATACCTGATTATTCTCCCTTATACTGATTATTCTCCTTATACCTGATTATTATTCTCCTTATCTGTTATTCTCCATTATACTGATTATTCTTTCCCTTTTCCTTATACCTGATTATTCTCCCTTATACCTGATTATTATTCTCCTTATACCTTATTATTCTCCCTTATACCTTATTATTCTCCTTATACCTGATTATTCTCCCTTATACCTGATTTTATTCTCCTTATACCTGATTATTATTCTCCTTATACCTGATTATTATTCTCCTTATACCTTATTATTCTCCTTATACCTGATTATTATTCTCCTTATACCTGATTATTCTCCCTTATACCTGATTATTATTCCTTATACCTGATTATTCTCCTTATACCTTATTTATTCTCCTATATTATTATTCTCCCTTACTTTATACCTTATTATTCTCCTTATACCTTTTATTCCTTATACCTTATTATTCTCCTTATACCTTATTATTCTCCTTATATTATTTCCTTATTATTATTCTCCTTATACTGTATTATTCTCCTCTTATACCTGATTATTCTCCTTATACCTGATTATTCTCCCTTATACCTGATTATTTCTCCTTATACCTTATTATTCTCCTCTTATACCTTATTATTCTCCCTTATACCTTTTTTTTTTATTATTCTCCTTATACCTTATTATTCTCCTTATACCTGGATTATTCTCCTCTATACTGATTATTATTCTCCTTATACCTTATTATTCTCCTTATACTTTATTATTCTCCTTATACCTGATTATTCTCCCTTATACCTGATTATTCTCTATATCCTTATTATTCTCCTTATACCTGATTATTCTCCTTATACCTGATTATTATTCTCCTTATACCTTATTATTCTCCTTATACCTTTATTATTCTCCTTATACCTTTATTATTCTCCTTATACCTTATTATTCTCCCTTATACCTGATTATTCTTATACCTTATTATTCTCCCTTATACCTGATTATTCTCCTTATACCGATTATTCTCCTTATACCTTATTCCCCTTATATTATTATTCTCCTTATACCTTATTATTCTCCCTTATACCTGATTATTATTCTCCCTTATTATTCTCCTTATACCTTATTATTCTCCCATATTATTATTCTCCCTTATTATTATTCTCCTTATACCTGATTATTATTCTCCTATACCTTATTATTCTCCTTATACCTTATTATTCTCCTTATACCTTATTATTCTCCTTATACCTTATTATTCTCCCTTATACCTTATTATTATTCTCCTTATACCTGATTATTCTCCTTATACTTTATTATTCTCCTTATACCTATTATTCTCCCTTATACCTGATTATTCTCCCTTATACCTGATTATTCTCCTCTTTATACCTTATTATTCTCCCTTATACCTTATTATTCTCCCTTATACCTTATTATTCTCCTTATACCTGATTATTATTCTCCTTATACCTTATTATTCTCCCTTATACCTTATTATTCTCCTTTATACCTTATTATTTCCCTTATACCTGATTATTCTCCTTATACCTTATTATTCTCCTTATACCTTATTATTCTCCTTATACCTTATTATTCTCCTTATACCTTATTATTCTCCCTTATACCTTATTATTCTCCTTATACCTTATTATTCTCCCTTATACCTATTATTCTCCTTTATACCTTATTATTCTCCTTATACCTTTATTCTCCTTATACCTGATTTCTCCTTATACCTGATTATTCTCCCTTATACCTTATTATTCTCCTTATACCTTTATTATTCTCCTTATACCTTATTATTCTCCTTATACCTGATTATTATTCTCCTTATACCTTATTATTCTCCTTATACCTTATTATTCTCCCTTATACCTTTATTATTCTCCCTTATACCTTATTATTCTCCTTATACCTTATTATTCTCCCTTATCCTTATTATTCTCCTTATACCTTATTATTCTCCCTTATACCTTATTATTCTCCTTATACCTTATTATTCTCTTATTTTATTATTCTCCCTTATACCTGATTATTCTCCCTTATACCTTATTATTCTCCTATATCATTATTCTCCTTATACCTGATTATTTCCTTATAACTTATTATTCTCCTATACCTTATTATTCTCCTTATACCTTTTATTATTATTCTCCTTATAATTATTATTCTCCTTATACCTTATTATTCTCCTTATACCTTATTATTCTCCCTTATACCTGATTATTATTCTCCTTATACCTGATTATTATTCTCCTTATATCCTTATTATTCTCCCTTATACCTTATTATTCTTATACCTTATTATTCTCCCTTATACCTGATTATTCTCCCTTATACCTGATTATTCTCCTCTTATACCTTATTATTCTCCCTTATACCTTATTATTCTCCCTTTATACCTGATTATTCTCCTTATACCTTGATTATTCTCCTTATACCTTATTATTCTCCTTATACCTTATTATTCTCCCTTATACCTTATTATTCTCCCTTATACCTTTATTATTCTCCTTATACCTGATTATTCCCTTATACCTGATTATTCTCCTTATACCTGATTATTCTCCTTTATACCTGATTATTCTCCTTATACCTGATTATTCTCCTTATACCTTATTATTCTCCTTATACCTTAATTATTCTCCCTTATACCTTATTATTCTCCCTTATACCTATTATTCTCCTTATACCTGATTATTCTCCCTTATACCTTATTATTCTCCCTTATACCTTTTTATTATTCTCCTTATACCTGATTATTCTCCCTTATACCTTATTATTCTCCTTATACCTTATTATATTCTCCTTATACCTTATTATTCTCCTTATACCTTATTATTCTCCTTATACCTTATTATTCTCCCTTATACCTGATTATTCTCCCTTATACCTTATTATTCTCCTCCTTATATTATTCTCCTTTATACCTGATTATTCTCCTTATACCTTATTATTCTCCTTATACCTATTATTCTCCCTTATACCTTATTATTCTCCTCTTATACCTGATTATTCTCCCTTATACCTTATTATTCTCCCTATACCTTATTATTCTCCTTTATACGATTATTCTCCTTATACCTTATTATTCTCCCTTATACCTTTTATTCTCCCTTATACCTTATTATTCTCCCTTATACCCTATAATTCTCTTCTTATTCCTGATCTTTTTCCTTATTTTTCTCTCTCTCTCTTGTTAGTCTCTCTCCTCCCTATCTCTCAGTAATTATCAGGAGCATCACACACACACACACACACACACACACACACACACACACACACACACACACACACACACACACACACACACACACCCCATTACGTCCGTCACTTACTCAATATGCACCATTACGCCAATTACACCTTGTCAAAGCCCCAATTATCTCATATTATGTCAGTCACGCACCAGGTCCACTTCCCCAATTTACCCCATTATGCATATCTAGGTCCCAATTAATCCCATTATGCATATCTAGCGTCCCAATTTACTCCCCATTATGCATATCTAGCGTCCTAATTACCCCCATTATGCATATCTAGCGTCCTAATTACCCCATGCATATCTAGCGTCCCAATTTACCTCCATTATGCATATCTAGCGTCCCAATTTACCCCATTATGCATATCTAGCGTCCCAATTTACCTTCCATTATTTGCATATCTAGCGTCCACTTACCCCCATTATGCATATCTTGCGCCCAATTTACCTCCCATTATGCATATCTAGCGTCCCACTCCCCATGCATATCTTGTGTCCCAATTCTACTTCCCCATTATGCTATCTAGCGTCCCACTTACTCCCCATTATGCATATCTTGCGTCCCACTTACCCCATTATGCATATCTAGCGTCCCACTACCCCCATTATACATATCTAGCGTCCCAATTTACCCCCATTATGCATATCTAGCGTCCCAATTCTAATCCCCATTATGCATATCTAGCGTCCCACTTACCTCCCCATTATGCATATCTTTGCGTCCCAATTTACCCCCCATTATGCATATCTAGCGTCCCACCCCCATTATGCATATCTTGCGTCCCAATTACCCCCATTATGCATATCTAGCGTCCCATTACTCCCCCATTATACATATCTAGCGTCCCAATTTACCCCATTATGCATATCTAGCGTCCCAATTACCCCCATGCATATCTAGCGTCCCAATTTACCTCCCCCATTATGCATATCTAGCGTCCCACTTACCCCATTATGCCTATCTAGCGTCCCACTTACCCCCATTATGCATATTCAGCGTCCCAATTTCTCCCCATTATACATATATTCTAGCGTCCCAATTTACCCCCATTATGCATATCTAGCGTCCCAATTTACCCCATTATACATATCTAGTCCACTTACCTCCCCATTATGCATATCTAGCGTCCCAATTTACCCCCATTATGCATAATATCTAGCGTCCCAATTACTCCCCATTAAACACAGGTATTATAAAGTCCCAATTGTCCATTGAACACATCCAGCCCAAAGTTCTCTAATTAAACAATTTACGATAATACACCTGGAAAGTTTCCAGTCGCGGGAGAGAGCGGGAGAGAGAGGGAGAGAGAGGGGAGAGAGAAGAGAGGAGGAGTAGACAGGGGAGAGAGAGAGAGAAGGAGAGAAGAAAGGAGAGAGAGGAGAGACAGGAGAGGGGGAGATGAGAAGAGGGCAAGAGAGAAAGAGAAGAGAGCGAGAGGAGAAAGAAGAAAGAGAGAGAGAGAGAGTAGAGGATAAAGGAGAGAGGAGAGACAGAAGGAGGGGGAAAGGAGTAAGAGAAGAGACAAAGAAGAGAGAGAGAGAGAGTCGAGAGAAAGAAGGAAAGAAGAAAGAGTCGAGAGAAAGGAGAGAGAGAGAGAGAGAGAGAGAGAGAGAGAGAGAGAGAGAGAGAGAGAGAGAGAGAGAGAGAGAGAAAGAAGGAGAGATAAAGAAGGAGAGAAGAAAGAAAGAGTCGAGAGAAAGGAGAGAATAGAGAGAGAGAGTAGAGAGATAAAAAGGAGAGTAGAGATAAAGAAGGAGAGAAGAGAGAGAGAGAGAGAGGAGATAAAGAAGGAGAGATAGGAGAGAAGAAAGAAAGAGTCGAGAAGGAGAGAAGAGAGAGAGAGAGAGAGAGAGAGAGAGAGATATCGTTGGGATGTTAGTCTTGTAATTTGTATTCACGAATAGAATATAAAAAATGTTTGTATCTTAGTATGTGTAATATCTCTCTCTCTCTCTACCTCTCTATCTATCTATCTATCTATCTATCTATCTATCTATCTACTCTTTCTGATAATACGGAAAGGAAATGTTGCTAATCAAATCTACATGTTCACTATATATCCATCCACCCATCCATCCATCCATCCATCCATCCACCATCCATCCATCCCATCCATCCACCCACCTATCCATCCATCCATCCAGACAATCAACCTGACTGATAGACAGACCAACTGACTGGACTCACTCACTGACGGAGAACCTACCTTTCCACGTCCCTCTACGGAAGACACACTAACTTGAGGGGGTATATACTGTGCACCTGTAACCACACTAACTTGAGGCTATATACTGTGCACCTGTAACCACACTAACTCTGAGGCTATATACTGTGCACCTGTAACCATGACCGACCAAATTATACCTGATTTCGAGAGGTGATCATTACTGTGTTGTGACTACTACTACTACAACTACTGATAATAGTAATAATATAGTAGTCGTAGTACAAGTAGGGTGGTAGTAGTAGTAGTTGTAGTAGGAGGAAATCAAAGCTCTGTCTGATATTGCTAACACAGAGCCACATGCGGCTTTTGCGGCATTCATCCACGGAGTCAAGCATCGATGGAACTACCTGATGCGCACTGTCCCTGATATCCTCCGCCCCTCTAGAAGAAGCTATCAATGTCGCTTTTGTCCCAACACTATTGACAAACCCTTATTGAACCCCAGCAGAAGGTCACTCCTTTGCACTACCACCGAGATAGGAGGAATGGGATTGACTACTTCCAGTGGAGCTTGCCCGTACAGAACATCAGAACCTGCTGTCAAGCTCACGGCAGCCTACTGAGCACATATTAGATCAGAATGCAGCAAGTCAGGTGGATACCAACGAATTAAGCAAGATTCGACGGTCCATTAAGACAGAGTGGGTACACCTCAAAGTGATAAACTACAACAATTGTTGCAACAAGTGCCAGAGAACGTAAAAAGAAAAAGTAGCTATAGCGCAGGAGGTCGGCGCCTCAAACTGATCAACAACGTTACCGATAAGGGCAAAGGCTTCATCCTCAATAAACAAGAATTCCCAGATGCCATTGCTCTAAGGTACGGTACACCAGTAGAAGGTTTCCTCCCAATGTGTGCGGTTCATCTTATCACATCGACCACGCCATGCTGTGCAAGAAAGGGGGCTTCTGCATGCAGGAATGACGAAGTAAGGGATCTAACAGCAACTTCTGAGGGAAATCTGCCACGACGTCATCGGTGAAACCACCTCTCCTTCCATTGACGGTGAGAACCCCGTCATAGGACTTCAAACATATCAACGAAGCCTGTGGACGTTAGTGGTCGAGGATTTTGGACGCGGGGACAGCGAGCCTTTTTTGACATTAGGATTTTTGATCCCATGGCTGCATGTCACTGCAACCTAGCTCTCGATGCTGCACACAGGAGGAACGAGAACGACAAGATTAGGGCATATTGGGAGAGAATTCAGAACATTGGTCAAGGCAGCTTCACTCTCTGGTGTTCAACAACCTCTGGTGGGATGGAACCAAGTGCAAAATGCTTCTACGCCAGACTCGTGGAGGTGTATCTGAACAGAGCAGCAGCCCAGAAGTTATATGTCAGCCTGGTTGAGATGTCGACTGTCCTTTCCTCTGCTTAGGTCTGCATTGCTTTGCTCAGGGGGAGAGAGCATCGGCCCCAAAGCCGTATAAATAAGTTACAGATATTGACTATGAGGCAACATTCAGTGTCTAACTAACTCAACACAGCTAGGGTAGCTACTTGTGTATTAGGATATTAATATTAAGGTAATAAAATGGTGGCGAGGGTATGGCTATTGGGGGCGGCTGGAGGCCATTAGAAAAAAAGTAGAGTAATAGTAGACGACAAGAGAAGGCATATGGGGAGAGAATTCAAAATGTCGATCAAGGCAGCTTCACCTGCCAGTGTTTACAACCCTCTGGTGGATGGGCCCAAGCGCAAGATGTTTCTACGCCAGACTCGCGGAGCTGATCTCCGAACAGAAGCAGCAGCCCATATGTCACAGCCTGATGAGATGTCGACTGTCCTTCTCTCTTCTTCGGTCGGCTTGCTCTGCCTCAGAGAGCTTGCCCCTACTCCGTCAACTGCTGCAGATATCGACTATGAGGCTATAGTCACCGAATGCCGCATCGATCTGCGGCTCAACTAATTTAACACAGATAGGATAGTTGCTTATGTATTAGGATATTTAATATTAAGGTAAATAAATGGTGGCGAAGTGGCTATGGGGAGGCTGAGGCCACGTAGTAATAGTAGTAGTACAGTAGTAGTAGTAGTAGTAGTAGTAGTAGTAGTAGTAGTAGTAATAATAATAATAATAATAATAATAATAATAATAATAATAATAATAATAATAATAATAATAATAATAATAATAATAAATAATAATAAATAATAATAAACCTGTTATAGAAGTTTTGTGTCCGTCGACCGTAAAGTTAACATGTTGATGACTGAATAATTATTGAATTATGTTATCAAGCGATGTGATAATACTGTACTATTAACCACGGGGTCACTGCTTTTTACACACACACATACGCACACACACGGACACACACACACGCACACACACACACACTCGGACGGACACACACACACACACACGCACGCACACACACGGACACACACACACGCACACACACACACACATAAGTAGCCCTCCTTTTTTCTCCACCTCCTCCTCCTCCTTCCCCTCTCCAGCCTACCCCATGGAAGCCCCTGTGTGCCCCCTTCCGTCCAGTCTCATCCTCCTTCTCCCTAGGCTCACTACCTCCCTAGGCTCACTACCCTCCCTAGCTCTCTACCTCCTTCTGCTCCCTCTCCTCCTATTTCCTCACTTGACCCCCGTCGTGAGGCAGTCGGCCAGCATTAGGCTAGTGGTAGGCTGGAGAGGGAAGAGGAGGTGGAAGAGGAGGGTGGAAAAGGAATGAGGAGGGTGGAGAACAGGAGAGGAGGGTGGAAGGGAAGAGGAGGGTGGAGAACAGGAGAGGAGGGTGGAAGAGGAGGTGAGAACAGGAGAGGAGGGTGGAGAACAGGAGAGGAGGGTGGAAGGGGGGGAGGGGAAGAGGAAGAGAGGGTGGAGTAGCAGGAGAGGGAGGTGGAGAACAGGAGAGGAGGGTGGAGAACAGGAGAGGAGGGTGGAAGAGGAGGGGGAACGGGAAGAGGAGGGAAGAGGAGGATGGAAAAAGGAATGAGGAGGGTGGAGAACAGGAGAGGAGAATGGAAGAGGAAGAGGAGGGTGGGAGAACAGGAGAGGAGGGTGGAGAAAGGGAGAGGAGGGTGGAAGAGGAAGGGGGAAGGGGAAGAGAGGAGGGTGGAGAACAGAGAGGAGGGTGGAAGAGGAGGGGGGAAGGGGAAGAGGAGGGTGGAAGAGGAGGATGGAAATGAATGAGGAGGGTGGAGAACAGGAGGAGGAGGGTGGAAGGAATGAGGAGGGTGGAAGAGGAAGAGGAGGTGGAGAACAGGAGGGAGGGTGGAGAACAGGAGAGGGTGGAAGAGGAGGAGGAAGGGGAAGAGGAGGGTGGAAGAGGAGGATAGAAAAGGAATGAGGAGGGGTGGAGAACAGGAGAGGAGGGTGGAAGAGAAGGGGAAGAGAGGGGAGGAGAAATGGAGAGGAGGGTGGGAAGAGGAGGGGGAAGGGGAAGAGGAGGGGTGGGGGAGGGGAAGAGGAGGGGTGAGAACAGGAGAGGAGGGGAAGAGGAGGGGGGAGGGGAAGAGGAGGGTGGAAGAGGAGGATAGAAAAGGAATGAGGAGGGTGGGAGAACAGGAGAGGAGGGTGGAAGAGGAGGGGAAGGGGAAGAAGAGGGTGGAAGAGGAGGATGGAAAGGAATGAGGAGGGTGGAGAATAGGAGAGGAGGTGGAAGAGGAGGGTGGAAGAGGAGGTAGAACACTAGTATGTAAACTTTAAAGCACTGCAACATTGAATCAGAGTGCTTGGAGGACATTCTTGCTGTTTATACTACATTTAGCCTGGAGAGGTATTAGGCAATCTCAAGACCTGACTGAATTACTTAGAATAGGCCAATTGTGTCCGTTGTTTGCCAATAGTTTAACTAAAACTTAATCTTTTTTCTCAAATTCTTTCCCCAACTCTCCCTTACTTCCCCATCTACCTATACCTTCCTCTCCTCACCCTCATCTCCCTCACCTCCCTCCCCTCTTGGTAACCTTCAATAAATCATCATTTTTAACATTGTTGTGAAACGCTTCATTACGTCATGTGTTATAGTGGGCTGTGTCTGTCTGTCTGTCTGTGTCTCTGGCTGTGTGTGTGTGTGTGTGTGTGTGTGTGTGTGTGTGTGTGTGTGTGTGTGTGTGTGTGATGTGTGTGTGTGTGTGTGTGTCATTGTTCTACACCGCAACATTTCTCGGCTCGGTTTAGCAAACTCCCTCAACTAGGGAAGGGTGACGCAAGGTGAGGGGAGGGCGTAACCTAAACACACACACACACACACACACACACACACACACACACACACACAAACGTAAAGTTATGCAATCTCCTCTCACTCACTGATGTCTAACAGCTACGCTTCTCTCTCTTCACTGAACACAAAACACTGAGGCTAACAGTAGGATCCAATCAAACACCAACTCAACACAGTATATGGATACGAACAAAGTCAAGTTACTCTGAGGGGAATTCTCGTGCCCACTGAACCACCGCCATGCCATGACTCTTAAATTACTGTTTTGTCTACGCTGAGTATGTGGGTTCGAGACGTCATTTGCCACACCTTGAGAGATACTCAGCTGTGACGCCTCTCCGTAAACAGAGGTTATTTTACCCCAGTGTATTAAAGAGTATTACCACACACACACACACACACACACACACACACACACACACACGTATCAAAAAAAGTAGCCCAAATGAAGATTACGACTCTCTTGTTCGGGTAGGGTGGTCCTTCTCGTCCGTTGTGTCATAAATTGTGTAGCGGGACAGACGTACACAGGACACAGTCAACTACTGCACCAACCTGGATGATAAACTCTTCTCTCTTCCCGTCTGGTGTGTTCCATAACCTGTTCTATTCTGACTCTAATCAACCACACATAACCCAACCAATGTAGCTCAACTTAGCCACACATATTTAATCAAATGACCTAACCTAACTAAAATAATGGGTTCTAACCTAACCTAACTCTATCATAAAGTGCTCTTAAATCAACATTAAAATTAAACATTAAATAAAATACAAATAAAGAACTCTTTTTCCTGCTGCCATAACTCGCAGACTATGGATAATTATCTAACGGAAGTAAAATTAAAATTGTATTAAAAGTTTCATTTTGTACTCAGGGTTAGGTTAGGTTAGGTTAGGGTTACGTTAGGGTTAGGTTAGGTTGTTAGGTTAGATTAGGTTAGGTTAGGTTAGGTTAGGTTAGACGGTCAGGTTAGGTTAGTATAGTGCATGAGATACACTCATTCAAGAAAACTATCTATATAAAATTAGGTTGAAAAATACGAAACAACGGACGAAGGATTTTGACAACCCTACTGAGACAACAGGGAGTCAAGAAAAGTATTCTAATTAAATGATCACCCCCAAGTATAGAGTTTCTTGGGGTGGACAAAATAGAACAATAACGACGAATTAATTGGTCTAAACAGGTGTAAGGTTTAAACTAATTAAAAGGTAATATCATATAACAAAACTGGAGGAATCACTGTTATAGGTATTCTGTGGTGACTAGGAACACAACACAACACTTCTGGGCGGTGAACGATGCATAGTGTGGTAAGAATGTAAACAAAGTAGTGTGCAAGAATGGCTCAGGGGATGAACAGCTGACAGCAACATTCCTCAGCAATATGTAACTGGAACTGAAGTACACTGA
>NW_024744391.1:0-11280 GCF_018991925.1 Homarus americanus
ATGGTGAAGGAGGAACACTACTCCTGCTGCAGTGAACCGGGAGGGAAGTATTTGTGGCATTTCACTCCAGAGAAAGATGACATCAGGAAACCAGCTGAGATAGTGGCAGATAACATTGTGAACTGGCTCAGAGAGAGGAACGTAGACCAGACCCTGCAGGCCATTGGAGGGGACAGCACCAACACGAACACAGGGTGGCAAGGGGGGTCATACAGTGGATAGAGCGGAAGATTGGGAGGAAGCTGGTCTGGATTGTTTGTGACCTCCACACCAACGAGTTGCCACTCAGACATCTGATCCAGGAGCTGGATGGCAAGACTCTTTCAAACAACAGATGGTCTGGTCCTCTTGGCAAGATGCTGGACTCTGTCACTGAGTTAGAAATAAATCCGAGCTTTGAAAAAATCACAGTTGGCCCTCCACTCGTTGAGCTTGCACATACTGTCATTGACGACCTGAGTACTGACCAGTACTATGGTTACATGATTTGCAGTGCCATCAGAACTGGGGTCATGCCTGATAGACTTGCTTACCTGCAGATAGGTCCAGTCTCACATTCTAGGTGGCTCACAACGGCTCTCAGGTTCTGCAGAATTTGGGTCGCTCATCATAAACTGAAAGGGAACCAGCTTCACAACCTGAGACTTATTGTCCAATTCATCGTGAGTGTTTACTTGCCAAATTGGTTCAACACCAAGGTCAAGTCATTGTTCTCCGAAGGTCCGAGGCATGTTCTCTTCCAGCTTGAGCTCCTGAGGAGTCAGCCAAGGAAGGTTGTTCAGATTGTGGAGCAGACTGTGAAGAGATCTTCCTGGTATGCTCATCCCGAGGCAGTTCTGCAGACAATGCTCTGCAGTAAGGATGAGGAGGAGAGAAGAGTGGCAGTCAAAAAGATCTTGGATATGAGACTTATGAGAGGATATGGGCATGACGAATCAGTTGGTGACCATTCCTTCAGGGTCAGGAAGACTCCTGAAGTCAATCTAGGTGCCAAGACCCTCACTGATCTCATAGATCTGGATAACATCCAGGCTGGCAGTGAGCCCCCTCTTACCTGCAGCCTCACCAATGTTCAAGTCAGAGCTTTCCTGGACAACCCCATGCATGTCCCTGCCTGGCCCTCGCACACCCAGCGTATAGAGCGTTGTGTACAGCAAGTGAGCGAGGCCAGCAGTCACGCACAGCCAGGGAGAGGAGGGAAGGCTACATCTGAGCTCAGGTGTCAGCAGGGGAGGTGATGAGTAGAAACAGAAGCAAGAAAGCATATGTTCTCTATGGTGTGCAGCAACACCGGGTCGAGTAGTAAAACCGTTTTGGATTTGATGATTTTTTTCTAGCGAATATTAAATTTAATAAATGTGTCAAGACTATTCGTTTCACTATTCTGGATCATTTTTATCCTAATAAATTAACCTGATACATTTACTTTACTTTAAATAAGCTATTTAGTGGTGCTGGTAACTGATTGCTATCACTATGGGCCGATTTTTCAAACTCAAAAAAAATAAATCGCCTCCGTATGACACACCCTAATGTGACAACCTTGTCCTCCTCCCCCGAATTACTTTATCCTCCTCCTCTTGTCCTTCGCTTCTATGGAAGAGAAGGAAAGAAGATATGAAGCTGTCAACCCTTGGTCATGCCACAGCGCTCAAATGTCACCTGAACGGTTATTATAGTCACATCTGTCCAGAGAGGGAAATTTGACAGTTCTCTCTCTCTCTCTCTCTCTCTCTCTCTCTCTCTCTCTCTCTTCATATATATATATATATATATATATATATATATATATATATATATATATATATATATATATATATATATATATATATATATATATATATATATATATCAATATATATTATATATATATATTAAAATCAATAAACCTTAGTGATGGTCAGTTCAAAACTGATAATATGTTACATAAATTTATTTGTCAGTGGCCCAAGGTTAAAACTGCTTTGAAAACCTTTGATCTAGATGTATAATAGTTATTTTGTGGGTCCCTTATTTTTGACCTGACCTGACTAGTCACGTCACCACCCTTCTCTTAAGCTCCTCTACGTGTGTGTTGGTGTGGGGATTAGTGGATGTCATCATTATGACCTGACCTCATGTTTTTAGGTCACCCTGTATATTTAAGCCTCTATCTGTCCATGTAATCCAGTTGCCTCTGAAGATGTCTTGAATAAAGACGAAAGCCAAGGTACTCCGTTGTTTCCATTTTCCCGTGTGATTTTATCAAGATTTATCTTATCCACGTTTTCATTGTGATTTATATATGAAATATATATATATATATATATATATATATATATATATATATATATATATATATATATATATATATATATATATATATATATATATATACATATATATATATATATATATATAATATATGTGTGTGTGTGTGTTTGTATTATATTTTCATATATTATATGTATATTATAAAGTTAGAAGTGTGTAAGGACATAAGGTGAAGGATGACGCCACATTTTTTAATAACGTTGGCCTCGCCCTCGTCTCCCTCACTTGAGAAACTCATGACCCAAAAAATAGCTCTCATTAGCGCCTCAACTCTCTAGTTTATGCGCGGGTGAGCACACAAGTTTGGCCAGTTGTGTGGCATCATTATATTTTTATCTTGCCACTGAGGATGACGTAGTGGGTCATCATCTGCTAAACTGCCATCATGGTAGAAATAATTTATATACTTTAGTATCTTCAGCATAAGAACACTTAGAAAATAGTTTTACTGTGGCTTCACTGTGTTCGTGTGTGTGTGTGTGTGTGTGTCGTTACATAACAGTTATCGTTTTCTTTACAAAGAAATATAAATCAAATTGATATGATATTTACCCTTCGTTTAATCTTTGTGGAATATTAATCTGAACAGTATTATCATTGATGCGTTCACACTTACATCATAATCAAATAACTCTTCAGCAGTGTTTAACAATACGGAGAAAATCTTTGCTGAGCCAACAGTAAGTATACCGTGAAATGGTTAAAGACACTGAACTAAATACCAGGACGAAGGTAAGGATGAATCATGAGAAGCTTGGCGGTTCTTCTGTACAGGTGAGTGAGGAGGCCGAGACACGCAACCTCACATTATTTGTTTATGGGAACCTTCACCTGTGGAATATTAATGGTGAGTGGACAGATGGGTACCAGACCATGCATGTCGCGGTATTGAAAATTTTTTCTCCAGCTAGATCCACTATTTATATTTACCACACAGGTTGCTGGGCCTATTTTAACCTCTGTCTAGGA
The DNA here is from genome assembly GCF_018991925.1 of Homarus americanus. Taxonomy (NCBI): domain Eukaryota; kingdom Metazoa; phylum Arthropoda; class Malacostraca; order Decapoda; family Nephropidae; genus Homarus; species Homarus americanus. The sequence goes on from NW_024744391.1 coordinate 3,283, forward strand.
ACGGTGTCACCTTGATGTTGGTCATACACACAGAGAACTGCCTGATTATGGCCTTTGTTTTTCAATTTCTTTTCGCAAAAGAACAGTCAGTTGTCAAATGTATACCTTTTGGTTATTAAGAAGTAAAATAAATTCAGGGTAGCGAAGGTTTGCGAATTAAGAAAGTTTCTTGTGCCACAGAATAAACTCACTATCGTGATCGCTTTAAGATTCGCTGTTGTGACAAGGGTCAATACAAACAATAGACATCGTTCATATGTATAGAAACCTCCTTTCACACTTTAAATAAAAACTGTCTCACGAGAGGAATGCACGAAGCACTAATGGCTGGCAATGCAACAATTCTGAATGGCTCTGACACTTTAATTTGCATTACAAACTTGCTAGCGGTTAGACCCTGGACTCTAATGCTAATTCCTTCCGCGGCTCTGTGACCCTCATCTAAATGATAATGACCGCTTAATTGTAATGGCAACAGTTCTTTCTCTCTGAGTTGTGTACAATCATTACTTGGGCTGGGTCGCCAGCATAGTGTGTACTTATTTTTGGTGTGTGTGTGTGTGTGTGCGTGTGCGTGTACATCCTCACGTCACTTCCAAATTGAAAAAAATAATAATAATATTTACAAATTCAATTGAAAAAAACAAGTTGTCAGACAATGAAGAAAAACAACAACATGTCAAACACAGAAGATGAAAGACAAGTCAATGAACCACACAAAAGTTACACACACATACACACACACACACACACACACACAAGAAGACCAAGACAAACAGAGATATTCTTCTGTTTTACCCGTACAAAAATGTCCCTGTGCTAATGTGACTCCCTGGGTCCCTTCTCCCAGCTCACTCAGTATATAACACTAATGACATTGTAAGTTAACTTTTTTGACGAAGGTGTTCGGTGTGTTGGTGTAAATTACTGAGAGAAAAAAGGATCCGACGAAATGACTTATAAACAGTCAGTTAAAAATTCCTCCATTCTTATACTAAGCTACGCAATGCCACGCCACGCTAAATTGTATCACTCCCGAATTGTGGTTGGTGAAATCCCGCTACGCCACAGCATAACACTATATAATGGTACTCCTTTATGAAGGTAACCTTTAAATTAAATAGGGTACCCCCAATTATAGTACCAATTCCAACACACAGTAACTAAATCCATCAGGACCCCCACAAATCGGTACGCTACTCTACGTCTGATCACGGTAACCTCTACTGATGGTATTTTTTCAGCTCTGCAATCACTCAACCTGGTACCCAATACCATGGTACCCAACACAGCAGAAAGTCAAATAATCCTCCGGCACTATGTCACAGGTTAAAACAAAGATTCTGGCGCTATAATCCCAAATTCCTTGGTTAAAATCATGGTATCCAGAAGACAAAATTTCCGCCAGTAGCCTAGTGAGACGCTGGGTGCGGAGCACAAATGTCCTTTCGATAAATAATTCCTGGCGACTGAAAATGTGAAAAAAAGACTAAACTTTTGAAACAAAAATTCTAAATTACACAAAAGGATAAAAACATCAAAATTACACCGAGAAATCTATCGTATCTAGATACATATAATTAGCATCCCTTAGGAGACCAAATTATCATACAGAATACTTCGAGATTCTTTACCATAGTTTTGTCCCCATAATAGTGTTGAGTTAACGTAGCTAATTACGACAGTCTCAGTGTTAATTTCAATGTAATTTTTATATCTTAATTTTAGTAGAGAACTTTAAGTCAACCCTTTACAAGGAATATTCAGCATAAGAACATTTGTACATAAACACTGCACACTTTACGCACCTAATTTCTAACAGGAATTCGCAGGAAAATTAAAGAACATACTGAAAATAACAAACGTTTACATAAATAAAACGATAATTAAAGGAAAATGGACGTCAATAACATAAGTTAAAAGCAAAATGAAAATAAAATAAAAGCTCACTAGGCTTGACGGAAACGTACAGTACAGCCGCTGGCGTCATGGTAACCCACAACAACGGTGAGTCATATTCCACCACGGTGCTATAGGCTTAATCATGGTACACACACCATAGGCCTATATAAAAATGTTTCGAGTACAACAAAATTTCCCCCACAGATAACTTATTACGACACTTGGCTTGGATTCACATATATTCGTCCGATGACTAACTTCTCGTCAGTGGATATCTAAAAATAATAATAACTGCCGAATCTAAAACACAAAAATAACGTAAAAGAAAAAATTAACTTCAAAATTAAACTTATAAATCTTTCATAACTATATACACATACTTATACTGTACTGTAATTTTGAGTGAACCATATACGAGCAATAGTCATCGCAGGAATGTTTGTTCATCACTACCCTAAGTACAGATCCCACTAAATGCTAATCGCTGGCAAAGTTAATTCACACCGAAAAAAATATAAAGTTCTGAAAAAAATACATCCATGACCATATAGAAATAATAAAATAATAAATAAAAGAAACACAGAAAGCCAATAACGGAAGTTCAAAGGCAAAAGAAACAATTTTTTACTATGTTTGACAAAAGAGAAGTAGCTAGCTATTACAAGTTTTAGCTAAACATATTATTTACTTTAACAGATTAAAAAATTAAACATACTTTACTTCACACACCTTGATAAAAAATAGATTAGGGACTTTTAGGTTTGCTGAACTTAATGTTTTAGTAGATATAAGTCAGTATATTGTAGATAGTAGAAATAGGCTCTGCTTTAAAATTTTTGTTTAGCTATTTCTTTCGGGAATTGTTAACAAAGTACTGTAAATAAAGTTCAAAGGAAATATCTATTACCTTTACAGTTTTACATAAAATAATGATTACCAAAATGAATTTACAATGGTTTTGGAATCCCTAACAGTTCCAGGAAAAGCAGCTACAGTTTTTGCAATTCTACAACCTAATCTAACCCATAATTCATTAATGAAACATTGAATGTCAGTTACAATACCTTTTAACTGTTCCTCCAAAGAAACATATTTTTTAAACAATGCATAAAATTACAAGAGAACCATCTATTTTAAGAAAAGATTAACAGTTCATTAAACAAAGAAGAATCCAAAGATTATTTAAATACTTATTGAAGCTTTGCAAAAAATTACTTTCTTAAAGCTTGACAAAAAATGGTAAATAGTTCTCAAAGCTTAGCAACAAAGGTTTAATTACTTCTCAAAGCTTGGCAACAAAGATTGAATTACTTCTCAAAGGTTGACAAAAAAGATTACAGTAATTACTTCTCAAACCTTAGCAAAAAAAATTAATTACTTCTCAAAGCTTGACAAAAAAATAATTACTTCTCAACCCTTGGCAAAAAAGATCAATTACTTCTTTAAGCTTGGCAAAAAGATTAATTCTCAAGCTTGACAAAAAATTTATTACCGGTACTTCTCAAAGCTTGATAACAAACATTAATTACTTCTCAAAGCGTGGCAAGAAAGCTTAACTACTTCTCAAAACTGTGCAAAAAGATTAATTTCTTCTTAAAGCTTGGCAAAAAATATTAGTTCTCAAAGTTTGACAAAAAGATTAATTACTTTTTAAAGCTTGGCTAACGAGATTAGTTACTTAACAAAGCTTTACAAAATTTATATATACCAGCTATACAGATCCCGCACAAACCATGACCTGAAAAATTGTCTTACAAACCTTGCCAAGAAGACTTGAATGCTTGATCACAGACAAAATTATCATGTATAATAACTGTACTATACCATTTTCCCTTTGTTTTACGGTATAACTTTTGCTTTTTCCTTCCGAAATTGACAAAAAGAAAAGGAACACTCACTTCATCTTTGTGGCAAATGTGTAGTAGTGGAGACAATCTTGAGAACTTGATGTGCCTGCCAAGTCAGTAAACAATAGAGATTGAATCATCATCACCTTCTCTGTCCAGCCTCGACTTACATTTCATAATACCATGAATACCAAAGTTAAATTAAATGCTAAGAATCTCAGAATAAACCCATGAATTTCACAGATATACAATGTACCAAGAATTCAAATATATTAAATACCAAAAATTTCTAAGTTAAATTAAAAATCAAGAATTTCAGAACTTTAATTTAAAAAAGTTAAATTATATATGAAGAGTTCCAAAGTCAAAATACCGGTAAATGCCAAGAATTTCAAAGTTGAAATCTTAAGTCAAAAGCTAAGAATTTTAGGTAAATACCCAAAATTACAAAGTTAAATGACAAGAATTAAAAAAATTAAATTCAATACCATAAATTTCAAAATCGAATTAGAAAAATTAAATACCAATATTTCCAGTGAAATCCCAACTCCAAATTTTAATTCCAAGGTGAAATGGCAAGAATTTAAAATTTATATACGTACCATGTATAAATTTTAAAAATAATTCCGAACTTAAATACCAAGAATTCGACAAGTTTAATTTATAGTAGGTTACATCACGTTACGTTAAGTAAAACAGGTTACGCCAACCTACATTACATTAACCTAGATTATATTATGTAGGTTGTTAAGTTAGGCTAAGTTACCTAGTTACTCTACTTTGGATCAATTTTGGAGGAACGTCAGACGGAGGCGAGAGAGGCAGAAGATAATATCAATCTCTTTCGTTAATTAGCCAACACCTACCTTTACGATGTTCCGCTGAAGATGGGAGGAGTGTGGTGGCGGTGTACAGTAGTGGCAGTCACAGCCTACTTCACCTTATGTCACTTTATGTATAAATTTTCACTTAAAATCACTTATAACTCACTATTATTTTCCAGATTCTTAATAATTTTGTCTTCATAAATACAATATTATTAAATGCCATTAGCACCTTTCACGCCACTTATCCAAGACTAATATCAATTTTCAACAAAGTTTTTGGTTATTTTTCATTTAATTTTCAAATTCACTTTACACTAACACGAAGTCTTTATTTTCCTATTTTATCCGAGTTAAAAACAATCGGCACCGTAGTTGGCATGTAACTACAACACGAGTTATTTTATCCTAATTCACTATTATCTCTCTATAGTTTATCTAAGTTATTGTCACATCATTGTATTTTGTCTAGTTTACTATTGCATCACTGTATAATGACCGTCACTGCGTAAAATCACCGTAAAATCGCCATAAATCACTGAATGAATAAGTTGGCCAGAGCATTCAACCGCAACACTTTAAAACTCTCGTAGTCCTTTAAATTCACCATAGGCCTTTTAAGTCACAGTTCACAAAGTAATCACACCTTACCTACAAGTGTCCACGAATTAGTATAGTTGTCCTTAGATGAAGAAAGAGCTTGAATTGGAAGATATTCAAGAATAGGGGCAAAAAATTCCGTCTTTTCTACTTAACGTTCTCAGGCCACTCACCAGTGACCAGGCCACTTTAGTCCGAGTCAGTCATCTCCAAAAGTGTGGTGCAGTGGCAACAACTTCAACAGCTGGCCAGTGATATGTGCGGTCTTGGGTATGAGAGTTTGTTGACCAAACTGGAGTGGTCCACTGAAGAATTGGCGAGGGCCAAGTTAGAAATTGAGAGGGCCACGTTGGAGAACCTGAAATTAAGGAAAGAGCTGGCGAAGTTAAAAGGAGAGGCTGGACGAGTAAAGCCAGTGTCTGACGAAAAATCAAACGAGTGGAAAGTCGTGAGTAGTGGGAGGACCAAGCTGGTGGTCAAGAAGCACTCAAAGGATACGACAACAACGACAACAACAGCTAAGTGTACGAACCCGTTCAGTCCCTTGATAGACGAATTGGACGTTAGTACAGTCAGGGGCAGGGATGACAAGGAAGGTATAAAAACTTTAATTGTTGGTGACTCACAGGTAAGGTACATGGACAGGGCCTTTTGTGGTAAAAACAAAAATAGGATGAGGGTGTGTTTGCCAGGAGCTGGGGTGGGGGATATAGTTGACAGGATGGACAATATCCTGTCTGGTAATGGGAACAAACCCATTATCTGCCTCAGTGCAGGAGGCAATGATATTGGCCGGTGTAGGAGGGAGGAACTTCTTGATAAGTTCAAGGCAGCCATAGATCGTATTAGGACTAAGGGAGGGATCCCTATCATATGCGGTGTCCTGCCTAGAAGGAGAGTTGGCAGTGAATGGTTGTCAAGGGCAGTTGGTGTTAACGACCGTCTTGACAGATATTGTAAGTCAATATCAGTCCCATTCATTGACAACTGGGACAACTTCTATGGCAGAAGGGACCTTTATGCTAGGGATGGGGTGCACCTGTCTAGGGATGGAGTAGCAACCCTGGCTGGGGCTCTAGAGGGGGCAGTTCAAGAGATATCGAAGTCTTTAAACTGCTAAGAGAACATAGGAGCACGGGGGTGGAGGAGACTGCAGTGGGAGCGGGTAAACAAGGCGAAAGATTACAGGGAAATAGTGTTAGGAATGATGACAAAACTAAATTAGACAGGGAGTTTAAAACAATGCGGTAAGGGAAGGACTCAGAACACGACTAACTTAAATGTATACTACGAGAACAGTAGAAGTATGAGAAACAAAATGGATGATATTAAGGCCTTGGTATGTACCGAAGAAATCGATATAATTGCATTCACTGAAACATGGATCAACCTAGACACACGTGAATTACCAGTCGAATACCAAATTGCGGGTTACAAACTGTTCCATACCGATAGGCAGACCAGGAAAGGAGGCGGAGTAGCAATCTATGTTAGGGATAATCTGAAGTGTGAAATAAATAAGGAAATAAAAACTGAGAGGAATACAGAAACAATTTGGATAGAATTAAGCGACGGTCGGGAAAAATTAATCACAAGGGTAATATATAGACCCCCCAATCTTGATAGCGTCATTGAGCGACTTATCTGGGATGAAATGCGCAGGGCTTCCATACACAACAAAGTCTGTATAGTAGGCGACTTTAACCTTGGCCAAATAGATTGGACTGTCCTTACGGGTAACTCAGAATCAGAGGATTTTTTCGAGACGATCCAGGACTGTTTCCTAAGTCAACATATAACCGAACCCACACGGGGTAATAATATACTGGATTTAGTTCTGACGAACAGAGAAAACCTCATTAGCAATGTCGAGGTAGGGAACGAACTTGCAAACAGCGATCACAAAGAAATTCGATTCCAGTTAGACTTTCAGGGCAGACGTAAGGAAAATTCCACTAAAGTACCAGATTTCAGAAGGGCGAACTTTGACAGTTTAAAGAGGCAGCTGAGAGAGGGGGTGTCGCGCTTGGCCGTGAACCTGACAGATGACAACGACCTGATAACGAGATCTGAGATTGCCGAGTTCCACGACAATTTAAATAGTGAGTTACTTAATGCACAAAGGCAGAACATACCATACAAAAAACTCAGATCAGACAACAATGACCCAAAATGGATAAATAATTATTTAAAGAACATCATTGGCCAAAGGAAGGCTATAGGTAGAAGGATAAATCGTGGCGAAATTCACCTCCGGGACTATTATAGGGTATTGGCGAGTAGAGTTAAAACCGAGATAAGGAAAGCAAAGAGGAATAATGAGGTAAGGATAGCAAGGGAGGCGAAGACAAACCCCAAAGGATTCTACCAAATGTATCAAACTAAAACACGAGAAAAGATTGGACCAATACTGTCAGACTCCGGCGAGCTCACTGATAACGACGGAGAAATGAGCAATAATTTGAATAAATATTTTTCAACAGTTTTCACCACCGAAAATCTAAACATGATACCCGAGGCACCGACTCTATTCAGAGATAGTGAAGAAAACAAATTAAGTGAGATAGTAGTGACTAGTAACGATGTTAGTAAGCAAATAGACAAACTAAAGCCTAATAAGTCACCTGGTCCCGATGAGATATTTTCCAGAGTATTAAAGGAATGTAAGGAAGAGCTTAGTATGCCCTTAGCAAAGTTGTTTAATATGTCCTTAAAAACAGGTGTAGTACCAGAATCCTGGAGGATAGCGAATGTAATACCGATTTTCAAGAAGGGGGATAGATCACTATCCTCTAACTACCGCCCAATCAGTCTAACATCAATAG
>NW_024744392.1:0-9889 GCF_018991925.1 Homarus americanus
TTCTCGAGATGGCGGTATATGTAATCGAGAAAGCTGACAAGACAGTGAGTGGTGGAGGAAGTTTTCATGTTGCCAAATTGCTGAGGGTCTACGACTCCTGCAATATCAGCATAAGCCCAGTCGAACACAAAACTTTCACAGATTAGGCTGGGTATTGGGGTGATTGCAATAGGTCGTAGCTGATTTAAGGATTGTGGGCTGGTTGACTTGGGCAGTGGTGATACATAAGAGGTCTTCCAGTCAGCTGTGTGTGTGTGTGTGTGTGTGTGTGTGTGTGTGTGTGTGTGTGTAGCAAATCTCCTCACTAGATTTATGGCTCCATTACCAAGGAATTCTCAGCCATTCTTAGTATTTCGTGGACGAATTTTGAGATCAGGGGAAAATTTACCACAAACTTTAAAGTCACATAAAGCTTATTGTGCCCAAGAGTTATCTGGGTATTATACTGTTTATGATGGAATGTGAGGCAGCCTTATACTGATCTTACAAGTGCTGCTCAAGATACACTTTTAACACACACACACACACACACACACACACACACACACACACACACATTCTCCCATCTTGTACTTCCCTCCAAGTACAGTATATGACCTGCAGGTACAAGGGACACACGGACCTCCTAACAAGTCAACATCAGTAACTCCCTCTATTAGTGTCCACGTCCCGTCTTACTTGAGTCCAGATGTATGGATTGTGTCACTACTCGCTACAGGACTGTCAGAAAACGTCACCAAACTTAAACTGTTGGGACGGCTCGTGTAGTATCTCCTGTACTGTCAAACTTGCCGAGTTACATTGAATAATGACTTTAAACACAGCAAAAGGTATTTACCTGAGTGATAGACAAAGAGACAGATCATCAGTATAGACTTTAATAGTTGAACTGAAATTAATATTAATATGGAGACAATGCTGTAAACTTTATTTTCATATATCAAATGTGTCTTCCTAAAGTTGATATTTGGCACCAGGTCGGGGTGACAGCCTTGAGTAGTGTACAGTATGTTCCCTGAGTGGCTGTTAAGACAAGCTGCTTGATTTGTTGCCGCGTCAGGCCCTGAGGGAGGGAAGGAGGGAAGGTGTCGTGGCAGTATTGTAGTAGTAGATAACATTGTCGTGATGGAGGGAGGGAGGGAGGGAAGGAGGGAAGGTGTCGTGGCAGTATTGTAGTAGTAGATAACATTGTCGTGATGGAGGGAGGGAGGGAGGGAAGGAGGGAAGGTGTCGTGGCAGTATTGTAGTAGTAGATAACATTGTCGTGATGGAGGGAGGGAGGGAGGGAGGAGGAAGGTGTCGTGGCAGTATTGTAGTAGAATAACATTGTCGTGATGGAGGGAGGGAGGAGGAGAGGAAGGTGTCGTGGCAGTATTGTAGTAGTAGATAACATTGTCGTGATGGAGGAGGGAGGGAGGAGAGGGTGTCGTGGCAGTGTGTAGTGGTAGATAACATTGTCGTGATGGAGGGAGGGGAGGGAGGGAGGGAAGAGGTGTCGTGGCAGTATGCTTAGTAGTAGATAACATTGTCGTGATGGAGGGAGGGAGGAGGAGGGAAGGTGTCGTAACAGTATTGTAGTAGTAGATAACATTGTCGTGATGGAGGGAGGGAGGGAGGGAAGGTGTCGTGGCAGTATTGTAGTAGTAGATAACATTGTCGTGATGGAGGGAGGGAGGGAGGGAGGGAAGGAGGGATAGTGTTGTGATGACATCATTAACATACAACCATGTATTATCGTAGACTATTCCAGATCACCAGCAGTAAGGCGGACAATTCCATACACAGTGCAGTATATCTCTCACAAAACGATCTAATGCAACGAATAAAATTGTCCTTTATTACACATATAGTTATGTCTTGTGTTTATTTGTACCTTGTTCATCTGGTAGAGCACGTAGGATGGCACACAACTGTGTAGGAGCGTGGCCACACAACTGTCACACACACACACCTGCGTTAGGTCACTACAGGGTATTGGTGTAAGTGAGGTAGACTACAATACGTGTCACAGTGTTACGTATGTCTACTTGTCTTCTACAGCCAAGTGTTTCGTTGTATTTGTCCGCTTTTATAAACTGTTGTATCGTACACAAGTTGTCGCTGCTCGTCTCTCGAGGATAGACTGAGATTTGGTTGGTGAGGGTTAAATTTACAACTTATCTCTCTGTAATAATATTCTGGTCCACGTTATCAACCTGTCAGCTTAATCATCTTGGTGACGGAGGTGAGGAGAGAGAGAGAGCATGTTCGTGGTGGTGGTGTTAGTGGTGGTAGTGGTGGTACTGGTAGTGAGAGAGGCAGCCGCTGGGTAATAAGAGCCAATATAAGACCTCATTATAAGTTTTAATGAAACTGACGTCGCGGTAACTTAATACATGGTTGTGTAGCAGTCGGAGCGTGTGTGAGTCATAACCGAGCAGCGCCTAGGAACTGTTCTTGCGGGTACAAATCATTCTTTACGTTTACTGGAGCCTTTGTCTGTCTCAGTGTGTAAAAACTATTACTTTCTTTTATTAGCGTTTGTTAGGTACACACATTCTTAGCAATGGTTTACTAGTGAAGAAATCATATTCTTAGTTGTTAATGCTAAGTTCAGCTTCATCTACAAGTTTAAGTTCAGCTTTATTATGTAAGCTTTGCGAAAATGTATTTACCATAGTCAGGATGGAGGATGGAATAAGAGGCTGTGGAGTCAGATTCATCCATCCATCACCCTGAACAACTTTGTAGTGGGTGTGACGCTCTCAAACCACCTTACTGACAGAAAAAGACTTTTGTGTCACCTCGCACCTCAACACCCCGCCGCGCTGTGTCCACGAGACCACTGTGTCAACACACTCTGTAAGGAGAGAGACTTTGTTTCTTTTATGGATGAATATTTGTACTGATGGCGGGACTAGAGAAGACAGGATAAGATTACTGAAGGCACACGAGAAAGTATTTGACTTTTTTTTAATATATTTAAGACAAAATTACGCGAATGGTGGTAAAGAGTGTTGTAACTACAGGGAAAAAGTAATCTTAAATTTTTGTCGTTACATGAATTTAGTTAGAGAAATTTAAACATGGTATGCAACTAAAAACAAGCTGGGGTGATGAATTAAGTTACACTACAAACAGTTGCCTCGTAAACAAGCGTGAGTTAGTTAGACACTTTTTGTTTCGTGTGTTTTTGCTTTTTTACGGGGATTAGCCCACCCGGGCACAGATCACCGACCCACATCCGGGCCTGGGGGGCGAAAATTTAATAATAATAATAATAATAATAATAATAATAATAATAATAATAATAATAATAATAATAATAATAATAATAATAATAATAATAATAATAATAATAATAATAATAATAATAATAACGAACCATAAGGATATACAAAAATGAAAAAAAAAGATCAAGAGTGAGAAACAATATTTGTATGTTGTGTTGTCAATAGTAAGAGAAACAATTGAGACCCTGCAATTGTGTGTAAATGAGGCAGAAAGTCAGATCAACAACCTGGGACTTAGTTACAATTTTCGTGATGCCACATGGCAGCAGGGTCTACCATAAGACAACACATTATGCTTTCAGTACCTTCCCAGGCGGTAGTACCTCCCTGTTTGAGGGCTGCCTACTACCTACTGCCTACTTCTCTTGCTGTACTGGACGTCGCCAAGACTACTGTATGTATCTCAGTCCTATGGAATGATGAACCAGGGCAAATTTGCTTGGATTCGAGAATTGTGTTTGAATCCATGACCATGCATTTACAAAGCTGGAACACACGCACGCACATATATACACAATCGTACATGAGCACTTACACTCACAGAACAATACGTGAGCAAGTAAATACACACACACACACACACACACACACACACACACACGTAGTAATAGCAGCAGCACGCTACTTGTGTTCCACCACTGGCGGCTTAGTGTTAGTCACTGTGAGATAATGACATTAAACACACACATATAATACGAGTAATACCTCATGTAAGTCCCCCACAATCATATATATATACATATATATATATATATATATATATATATATATATATATATATATATATATATATATATATATATATATATATATATATATATATATATATATATATATATATATACAGTATGCATATAGCCTCTCTTGTACTGTACATTAATAACAATAATTATAACATGACGCAGGCACCCCGGAACACAAGTCACCCATTTCTCTATTAATCAAGATTTTTTTTACTTCTCTCCAAGAAACTTACCTCCTGTGTGTGGTTGTTAATCTCGCACGACAAACACTGGTGTCGGAGCTGAATGTTTTATTGTATTGTTTTTCCGCCCAGTTAGTGTGTACTGGAGGTAAGTGGCTTATGTTGGAGAGTGTACACACACACACACACACAATAATAATGATAATAAGAACTCATGCGGAAAAGTTTGCAACACTTGTGGTAGAAAACGGCATAGCACAAGAAGCAATGCGTTTACTAAAGAGAGAATTGTGAGGGCGGGGAAACATGAAGAAGCTGAAGGAGAGAAAATGTTATAGCAAAAGTTGTCACATGTTGAGGACCACAGCAACACCTGCCTTGTGGCTTTACTTGTTGTGTTGTGTTGCTGGTGTTGTGAGCTACCGAGTGTTAGGGACTTTGTTGTGTCCTGGTAATATTAATATACTCAACTATTATTATATTTGCAACACAACTTAGCATTATGCCAAAGACATATTTAGCATACAGTTAACATTAACCAATTCCTTCACAAATACATATGAGGCGCCTAGAATGGGAACGTAAGCGTCAAAATCACGATTTGGAGATGTGGCCACAGGCGTGTCCACTGGCCTTTGTTCTACATGATCAACCTGACTGAGTGTCGCTTACGCCGCCTCAAGGTCGAGAATTCCATTGGAAGAACACTTAACTACTATACCCAATTTTGTGATATTGATTTATTTTTTACTTTTAGGGGGGGTGGGGGGATGTGGCATATGGGGCTCAACTTTCCACAGGCATCATCCCTTATACGGTCCAACTTTTGTGAAAAGTTTCATTGAAATCCCTGCAGTAGTTTCCATGGTACATAAACTTAAAACTTAAAATGTGATTTACTCAAAAGAGGCGTTTTGGAGATACGTCATTCCCATTATACTGTAATGCCACAGTGTCAAAAGGTTGAAAAAGGTTGTACTTCCCCCAAACTTGTGTGAATCAGAATAACTTACCAGACCTCTGCCTCACTCACTCACACGCCCGTATTTACTCGAAAATGTCCTTCTATTTTTTTAAGATTTTGGTTTCGTATGATTGTCAATGTTATTGTATGGTGGTCGCGCTGGGGAGGAGGGGGTCGTGCTGGGTAGGAGGAGGTCGTGCTGGGGGGGCACCTCAAGGATGGTGATGAGTTTTGTGAGGTGCCGTGTTGATCTGTGACTGGCTCAGCTAGTGCTGGTCTTACCACACTTCAGACCTTCACGGCATTGGTTGAGTGTTTGTAAGTTTAAGGCCTTAAGAACATCCTGGTAACCTGTGTGTGTTTGTGTACGTGTGTTTGTGTACTTGTGTGTGAACTGTATTGTGTGTATGTATGTATGAATGTATGTGTGTAAAGGTACCACCTCCGGGGTTTTTTGGGGGGGGGGAGGGGAGACCCGTAGCCTCAGAACACAACACAACAACAAACAAGAAAAAATATTCTTCCTGATTACATTTACATATTATCAGCCCTTATCATCCCTCACATTTGAAGTTATTTACTAATTCATATATTTTGAGATTAAGAAGTACCAAGATTTAGTTATGAAGAAAAGTGGATTTGGCCTCAGCTCCTGGCGGCAGGTCGAGAGTCATGCAGGTAAACAACCTTCGCTCAGCGGCCTACAGTACTGACACTCTGGGGGATTCATTTAACCTGGAAGCCTCGATAGTTTCAGGTGTTTTTGCCGTTATAAAGATACTGGAGGTAATTTATCCTTAGGTGGCCAATTTTGGTCAACGGGTAAACTCAGGAGGGGCGTCTGTCATTCTACCTCTTATATTTTCTCAGCATTTTCCTCAGCATGCGGTGAATTATAACCAGTTTAGTCTTAAATTACTGCTTGGTGGATGCTCTCGGGGGGTTGAATATGATCCTTATGTCAATACTGCTTGCGTGGCTATTAAAGTATTATGATAGCTTTATTACACAGGTGAGCTGCTGCCCCGACCACACCCATTATCTAGTGTAAACAGTGCTCCACCCTCCCTCTCTCTATTACTCCCCCTGTTTACCCCACCCTCCTATACAGCCCCCATCCTCCCTCTCTCCCTTATCCTCCCTCTCTCTACCATCCTCCCTCTCTCCCTCACCCTCGCTCTCGCCCTCACCCTCCCTCTTTCCTTCACCCTCCCTCTCTTTCCCATCCTCTCATACAGTCTCCATCCTTCCTCTCTCCCTCACCCCCTCACCCTTCCTCTCGCCCTCACCCTCCCTCTTTCCTTCACCCTTTCTCTCTCTACCATCCTCCCATGCAGTCTCCATCCTCACATACAACCTCCATCCTCCCTCTCTCCCTCGTCCTCCCTTCCTCCCTCCCTCACTCACATGAATACGAGTTTTCACAATTTCTAGTGACGTAAGTTTTACCTTCCTTTGCCCCCATACACAACTAGAATTAAGAATTCATCACCATTTCACCATGTTTTTCATCATCTTTGTATTTATCTTTTATCTTTATTCTTCTATCTCCTTCCCTCTTTCACTATATATCCCAATTATCTTCTCTCGATTGTTTTCTATAGTTGGCCTTCATCTCTCTCGCCTCACCTTCCTTTCACCCCTTGTTTCCTCGTTCAATTTCTCTCTCATCCTCTCTATCCCTTTTTTTCCATCTCCTGCCTGTCCCTGCCTCTTCCCCTTCCGTCCAGATATCTTCTAAATTCAGAACAAGGTAATAGATCAATCCCTCCCACACGCTGTTGACGGCTCCACCAGGAACCTATTGTGTTGTACAGTAGAGGGAAGGTATAACTAAGGTCGTCTTTGTTGTGTAGGGGAACATGCTCACCCATCCTGCCTGAAGTACTGTACTGGTCGGTAGATTCCGTCCTGGTCCATAGTCATGTGTAAATAATATGTTTTTTTTTTTTGGGGGGGGGCTACTTAACAATAGTGAAAAGTGTTGTTATACATCTCCCGCTCTTGGTAGTGGAAATTCTTTTTACTGTGAGTGTTCCCAGCCAGCCAGAGATTGAAGTAAGGAGAGAGAGAGTGAGAGAGAGAGAGAGAGTAAATACCAAATCATCACACATTCTGTTGCTCATATTTGTCTTATTCGTGGCTTCACTCTTACCTCCTCTTCTCTATCTCTTATCTTTCTCTCAGCCTTTACCACACCATATATTTATCATGCTTTATCACCTGATTACCATCCATGGATTTTTTCTCCCCAGTTAATGTATAAAAGTGTATTTTCTTTCACCCCATAAAATTTTAAGTTAAAGTTTTCTATACATTCTTCCCAAAAATTTTAAGTTTATTAAAAAAAATCATACTCTCTTTTTATTATTATTATTATTATTATTATTATTATTATTATTATTATTATTATTATTATTATTATTATTATTATTATTATTATTATTATTATTATTATTATTATTATTATTATTATCGTGAACAACAGAGTAAGTTCCCCCACCTCGCCCACCTGCCTCGTATCTCCCACACACTACTGGGGGAACCTGCCTGCCTGCCTGCCTGCCCACTGACCCAACAATTTCAGTATTTTCATTTAGTTGATCTACAAAAACTCCTCTCGCTTAAATCAAACTGAAGTAAAAAAAAAATGGAAAATATATTAAATTTTATTGGTTAACTATTTCAGTTATGAATCACAAACTGTAACTATAGTAATTCCTTTAGTTTGAGAATAACAGTAAACTCAGCATCGTGAGTTAATGAGTTAGAGAAGGTGTAGTAGCTATTAGTGTGATTGTTTGTTGTGTTAATATCAAACACAAAGTGGAAGAACAATATTTTCACTCAACTTTACTTTAATTAAGATCTTACACAACTTATTTACACTTTACTTCGCCAACCGTTAACGCGTATAAATATGTATTAGATTAATTGAACGTATTGGTGCCAACACGTACAGTATATGCTAATGTATATGTAGATCCTTATTAAAATATTTGAGGCTAAGCCGTATGATGCATTACAGGTTATGTATATGTATAGTATCATCTATACAGCATTTGACACACTTCTAGAGAAATTAGTTGAATGTGGATTTATAACAGGTGTATGGCAAGGTTATTAGGACAAGGTAATTAATATATACTATTATTTACCTGTAATTAATGTGTATTATGTGGTTTATCTCGGTGCTGTCCTGATGGTCGGGTTATTTAGTCGTGCCTCAAGTAAGCCTGACAAGCTCACTACCATAATGGATTTAAAACTCCACCTCTAAGTTTATTTCCTTCAATAGTGAACGAATTGAACTGAAGTCTTAAAGCTCTCGTCGACGTGTCTGGAACTTCCCCAAAAGTTTCTCGAGAAGTTGATCTATGAAACAGGGTGGTCGATATTAGTGGATTGATTTTATTTTATTTTCTCACCTTATTATTTTGAAAACAATTCATATTTAGTGATATTTCCCCGCAACTTATTTATTTGTTTATTTTTGCTCCCCGAGTCTCCGTCACCTACACCAGGCGTCAGCACAGTTCATCGTACTTACAGAGAGCGGCCATGGTTTTTGTGTGTGGTTAGTTACAAGTTCCCCTGTGTGTGTGTGTGTGTGTGTGTGTGTGTGTGGACCTCAATTCCCGAAAGTAAAATGGTGAAGGAATTCAGCTAAGATAACTTTCTTAACCAAATGTCAATCATTTGTCGTCGGGTGTTGAGCCAAGCAAGAAACAACTTGGAATATATGAAACGATTCTTTCAGATATTGTGGCTCAAAGTTAAAGAGTTTGTTAACTCTATCATCCAAGAAATATGAAGTGTGTATTTATATACCAGGTGTTACACTGTATCTCAACACTGTATTCCTGGACCTTTTTATAGCAATTCAATAAAAGAAAAACGTAAAAATATTAGGAAGTTTAGGTCATGTCAATACCATAGTTCTTCCCCTGCGCTGCCACCTCGTCCCACCAATATTATGAAGTGTATGTGAATGTGTTCAGGGTGACGCTGGGTGTACTATATGAGAAGGTTAAGTGATACACATATACGGTCGATATATATATATATATATACATATATATATATATATATATATATATATATATATATATATATATATATATATATATATATATATATATATATATATATATATATATATATATAAAGATAAGTTTATTATATAGTTTTATTGTTCGTATAATAATTTGATCAATAGTTATATAAATATTGATTGTAATTTACATTTAGCTGAATATATAGTATAATCTTTCTGTTTCTTCTTAAAATATCTCTAAATCATAAGAGAATAAACTGGAAGGAGGAATATTTACCTGAGATTATTTTCCTTCCTGTCGTCTGGTTCTTTCCTCCTACGTAAGCTCGAGGGATATCAGACTAGAGGGAAATATGTGGAACCTGACAATATACTTCGTAAAAGAGGATTATATGTGGAGTTTTGTCGACGTTTGTGTGTGTGTGTGTGTGTGTGTGACAGTAACCACTACTACCATTATCATCCTCCACCACCACATCTATCACTATAAACATCCCCCACTACCACCACTACCATTACCAACATCACCACCTCCACCACCAACAACAACTACCACCACCACCACCAACAGCAACCACCACCACCACGACCAGCACAAACAACAACTACCACCACCACCAACAACAATAACCACCACCACCACTACCACCACCACCAACAACAACCACCAC
>NW_024744393.1:0-11945 GCF_018991925.1 Homarus americanus
TCTTTCGCCCTTCTTACTGCTTTCTTCGTATTTTAATTTTCTCTCTCTGATATCTACCTATGTTGCTCTTCCTGTCTACCTGTGCATCTCTCTCTCTCTCTCTCTCTCTCTCACTCAAGACCGGTTCTCAATATAACCACTGAGAATATTACCAGAAAGTGTTTGAATGTTTACTGTTTTTCTTCGTATTTTTTTTTTTACTGACAGCTTTTAACGTTAACCGAGTGACCCAGTAACGCTAACACACACGCACACACACACAAAACACACACACACAGACACACACACACCAGTGCTCACGTTCATGACATTGACCCATTCTAAACTGCTCACACACGAAAGTTCAATATATGTCCTGTACTTTACATTCCAACGCTTCAATGGTTTTGTAAGTTATGGTCTACGCTGCAGTATAAAATATTAATTATGTACTTGCATGGGTGGAGAGAGAGAGAGAGAGAGAGAGAGAGAGAGAGAGAGTATATGACCCAAATATACGGAAAAGACTCCATAAAAAATATAGATATTATATATACATTTTAGGAAACCATTAACTGAAGCAAAAAAAATAATTGACAAGACGTTTAACATTCATGATTTACTAGCAAGAAATATGTGTTGAAAATTACAGATTATACAGACATAAATAACTGTATGAACTGGGGACAAGTTTGAGAATGTTTTGTGAGGAAGAAAAGTACAAATTGGGGAAAAAACAGCTTTGATATGAATAAATTACTGTATAAACGTAAATGGGAAAAAACGCGTCTTTAACTAGGAAAAAATGAAAGAATGGAAGGAAATTAATGTAAATATAACGTGAATAACCAAGAATGAAGAGTAGAAGGATATTATTAGATGTAAAATATGTATAACCAGGAAAGAAAAAATAAAGAAAAATAATAAAAAATAGTGAATAACCGACGGAGAAAAAATTAATGAATAAAAATTGAAGACAAAATATATATAAAAATAATAAAAAATAGCATATAAAATAAAATAAAATAAATACGAATATATATCAGAATAAATTGAAACAAACTGATGTGAAAATAGATATCACGAGGAATTATTTTTAAATAAACCCGAGAAAAAAAAAGTTGTTCCATGAAACCTTTGAGAAAAATTAATTGATTTCCATAACTGCTAGTGGTACTATGTGAGTTCAGAACGTCATAGGTACACAAGTTAAAATTCAGAACTGATATTCACATATAATTTAGATTTTTTTTTTAGGTTACACTCAGTCATTTCTCCTAAAATAACTATGCTGAGAGAGAGAGAAAAAAAAAAGCTGAGTGTGTGTGTGTGTGGTGGGATGACGGATTGAACTAGCGACCCTCAGGTCAAGAGACAAGAGCCGTACCCACTCGACACCACACCTCAACTAACTAATCAACCTACACCTATCGTAGCCTATCTAACCTAACCTAACAGAAAATCTTACTTTACCAGAGAGTGGGACGGACACAAGTTGACATCACGGTCGTGTATGAACCAATCAGCGACCAGCTTTACCCACATACGAGTGGATCTTGTACGCAACAAGCCCGACTCAGGTTATAAAGCCAATATAGAGTAACACTCAATTAGCACAGCTCCCTTCAGATGCCATTAAACCTCGACCTCATAGCTGTAGGAGGACCTATCGAACCAATGAAGTTTTTCGCTGTTGATCACTGTTTATCTTCCTCCCCTTCTCCCTCTGCTTGACTAAAGGAGTCACTCACCTACTTCCATGGCCAGTTGGTCACTCACACGTGTAGATAGTCCAGTCAGTGCGGTTTGTGAGGTACGCGGTCACTCGTACGAGCCCTTGATCATGTTGGTATTGTCTACGGTCACTCACTCAGTCATTTATACTTTCCTTCTCGTTATTTATGTCCCTCCTCCTCTTCCTCCTCCTCCTCTTCTTCCTCTTCTTCGTCCTCCTCCTCCTCTTCTTCATCTTCCTCCTCCTCAAACATGAGTTATGTGAGGATGTAAAGTCCTGGACACACACACACACACACACACACACACACACACACACGCACGCACACACACGCCACATTTTCTCTAAAGTAATTATCATGATAAGTGTCAGGAAATAAGAAAAAATGTAAAAGAATAACAGATAAGAGAGTCACTAAAGATAACTCAGGTAAACAAGTGGAAGAAGAAGAATAGTTTAAATCGTTTATAATAATAATAATATTATTATTATTATTATTAAGAACGGTGACTAACCCCTTGAGGATGATGACTTAACCCCTTCAGAACGATGAATTAATCTAGCACTTACTGGGTTAAGATAACATATTCATAGGATTAACACAGTCATCGCCCATGGATTAAGTTATCATACTCAATGGATTAAAATTATCCTTACTCATTGGACTATTCCACTGTACTCAGGGGTTGGCATCGTACTAAAGGGGTTTAGATACCTTATTTATCAGGCTATTTGAGTACAATGAAATAGTACTCTAGAGCTTAAGATACCGTACTCATTGGGATCGTCTACTGCACTCAGAGGTCGACTCTATCATGCTGTCACTGGATCTTGCCACACTGTCATGCCCGTTCATCTCAGTTATTCACGGTTAGTCTTTGGCCATCTATCCTACCGACCTGTCCAGACCCTCTCACCACACACTCCTTCACTTCACCCACCACTCCCATCCTAATCTCATATATCCTTCAAACCTCCTTCCTTCCTTCCTTCCTTAATCTATCCCCTGTTAAGGCTACTACGTGGATTAACAGGGTCCATCCTTAGCTTGTTCCGCCTCGCTTCCTGAACGTCTTCCCTGTACTAGTCTTGTTTCAGTGTATTTTGACCCAAGTTTGTTTTTAGTTTTCCCTCAGCAGCTAACCATCTTACGAGTGTTTATTTTTTTTACCTTACCACCTACAGGAACGATAAAATACCTGTTTTTAATCCGTCTGTATGTTTGTATATCCCCACGGACACTACAGGAAAAATCATGCGTACATTTTGGCACCAGTATCGCCGTTAAGAGAGCCAACACCCAGTTGAATATGTAAGTCACTAAACTACATAATTTCTCTATATGTTCTTTCAGGTTCTCTAGCAAAAACTACTCATAAACATATCTTCATCTACATACATACCTATTCCCCTTAACTTTCACAAGACCATTAAAACACTTCAATATTTTTCTTTGTCAATAATCCAATTGTTATTTACAATCTTTCATGATAAAAAATACTGGAAACTAATTCATATATGGTAGAATTTAATCTGTTTTTTATGTTATTTAAAACAATCTTATTCCCCGTCTGCTCTGTCTTCCCCAGATTACTATGGCCATACTCAGTCAATGAACAACAAAATAGCAAAATGTTCCCCCACCATAAAAAAAAGAGTTTTTCTCAACGAATATTGCAAGTGGTTAACAGCTGTGGTAGGGGGCGGGTGGGGGAGGGGGGAAGAGTGGTTGGTGGGAGAGGTGGGTGGTGGTGGGGGTGTATTAGTAGGTGGAGGAATACAAATTTTAGAAACAAGAGAGAGGGAGGGAAGTATGAAAGGAAGCAAGGGTCGTAGGCAGCATGAGAGGGGAATAGAGATGTAGGAGGCATAGGAAAAAGAAAACGGAGTTACTTGTTAAGGGAAAATTATGTTATTACCGACCGAAGACTTAGACTGAAATGGAAAATATTACGATTTTCATCTTAATCTGATAATTTTCTTTGTTTATTCTTGTGTCTTTACTTAATACATCTATAAAAATACTGTAGAGTTTAAGTGAGTGTTTTTCTGTCACACACACACACACACACACACACACACACTACCACTACCCTCTGCCTCACACACGGGCACAATTTATATTCAAATGAGACCGGTAAAACGAAGAGAGCTGAGGGCGTATGACTGGCTTATGAATCAGTTGTCAGCGAGGGATGGGGAAGCACGATACCTCCTCCTCTCCCACCCTTTCCATCCTGTTCCATCCTGCCTCCTGTGGGTACATGATCCATCAGGTTTAAACGCGTGTGTCGGCAGGTAACAGACAATCACAGCTCCATGACATTAAAAGAGATGATGCTGACTTTATGTATACAGTTTAAGACACATATACTACCACGAGACTTGAAAACATGCAATAGCGTTACTCCCTCTTCTTAATTCTGTAGCGATTATATGTACGACTCTCTCTCTCTCTCTCTCTCTCTCTCTCTCTCTAGGAATACTATCGACTAGAACTTATTTTGTTATCTTTATGAAACTCGTAAATAAAATATAGTTTATTTAGAATGACAAAATGGACTGGCTTATTATTTTTATTATTATCTAAACAAAACTTACAGAAAATAATAATAAGAAAATAATGAAACTTTTCCTTCATCTAGTTAATTTATCTTACAA
Organism: Homarus americanus; assembly: GCF_018991925.1. Taxonomy (NCBI): domain Eukaryota; kingdom Metazoa; phylum Arthropoda; class Malacostraca; order Decapoda; family Nephropidae; genus Homarus; species Homarus americanus. Next base: position 4,376 of record NW_024744393.1, read on the forward strand.
TTACCTGGGTGCTTAAGCGGGTAATTCCGAGCAGTAATAAAAGGCGTAACGAGACCTTCATGTTCACTAATTACCGAGAACATCACTTATTTTTACGAAGACTCTAATTGTCTCGCTGTCTCTCAAGACTTCGTTACCACTTACCTTATTGGGGTCATAAATCTTCGTTTTTTTTATGGCTAACTATAAATATTGAGTAATGTATAAATGTCTATGTCTTACACCTGTCTCTCTTTGTGTGTCTCTGTATGTGTGTCTGTGTCTGTCTGTCTGTCTTTTTGTCTGTCTGTCTGTCTGTCTGTCTGTCTGTCTGTCTGTCTTTCTCATATCGTTAATCCCTTTATATCCCTGGATTAGCTTAATCTCTCTCAGTTTCCCGTTAACAGTAAAAATTCGAGTCATAACCTAAATGTTTATCCTGGCTCCGTTAACTGTTTTGTATTCGAGGGAACAGAGACTCCCTTCTAGGTAATCATTTCAACAGCAACACAACGGTAACACAAGTGAAGGTAGTTATTGAGTCTTAGGTAGGTTAAGGACCGTACATATCATGGAGGATTCCTGGCGCGTTGGGAAGCTCCTGTCCACCAATTCCAGGATTATCTCGCCAATTCCTGGATTATATCGCCAATTCCAGGATTATCTCGCCAATCGCCTGGAATCCAGACCCTGCAGACTCCATTTCCAAGCCAGAAAAGGTTCATTGGAGACATTTCGTGTTTATAACTACCAAATGAGCAATATATCCCTTCATTAAACAGTTTTAAAAGTATTTCTTAAGGGATCAGCTTAAGCTTTAACTCCTAGAAAAGTATAGAAAGCTTGAGAAAATGGACTAGATCATAATTAAGCTCCCATGTCTTTAGGGATCAGCTTAAGCTTTAACTCCCTGAAAAAAAAATAGACAAAATGGACTAGATCATAATTAAGCTCCCATGTCTTTAGGGATCAGCTTAAGCTTTAACTCCCTGAAAAAAAATAGACAAAATGGACTGGATTATAATTAAGCTCCCATGTCTTTAGGGATCAGCTTAAGCTTTAACTCCTAGAAAAGCATATAAAGCTTAACAAAATGGACTGGATCATAATTTAGCTGCTATGACCACCCGAGTAAGTAATGTTACGGTAGATAAACTCAATCTGTACTTGGAAACATCGATATGAGTGGACGATTATGAATGGACTCGGTCTTCCGTTACTCACGGTTCCAGGGAGAGCTAAGAGGAGCATTCATGTAGCGTGAGGTCCCTGGTGTAACGTGAGGGTCCTGATGTAATGTGAGGACCCTGATGTAACGTGAGGGCCCTGGTGTAACGTGAGGGCCCTGATGTAACGTGACGGCCCTGGTGTAACGTGAGGGTCCTGATGTAATGTGAGGACCCTGATGTAACGTGAGGGCCCTGATGTAACGTGAGAGCACTGATGTAACGTGAGGCCCCTGATGTAACGTAAGGGCCCTGATGTAACGTGAGGGCCATGGTGTAACGTGAGGGCCCTGATGTAGCGTGAGGGCCCTGGTGTAACGTGAGGACCCTCATGTAACGTGAGGGCCATGGTGTAACGTGAGGGCCCTGATGTAACATGAGAGCACTGATGTAACGTGAGGCCCCTGATGTAACGTAAGGGCCCTGATGTAACGTGAGGGACATGGTGTAACGTGAGGGCCCTGATGTAGCGTGAGGGCCCTGGTGTAGCGTGAGGGCCCTGGTGTAGCGTGAGGGCCCTGATGTAACGTGAGGGCCATGGTGTAACGTGAGGGCCCTGATGTAGCGTGAGGGCCCTGATGTAACATGAGGACCCTGATGTAACATGAGGATAAACAAAAATATAGACGATAAACTAATGATACCAAGCTAAATTAATCTAATCTTAACATCATCTAACTTAATTTAGGTAAAGTTTGGTTACGTTGAGATAGCTAAAAACGGCTTCAGTGGAATCAAGTCAGCTTGATCGTATAATACACATTATGTATACTTGAATATACATGACATGAAATGACATGACATGACATACGAATTACCAAAAAGTTATCTTTATTTTACAAAGGTGTCCTCAGCTACACATCCACAGTCAGCACTACACAGTCAGCTAAACTAGGAAGCTAATCGACAGCTAACAAGAGACACTTAACACTCGACACTCGACAGCATTAACGATAAGACATCAGCTTTTAACAGTGAACACGTTGTAATGTGATGATATAATGTGAAAAGGAGAGAGAGAGAGAGAGAGAGAGAGAGAGAGAGAGAGAGAGAGAGAGAGAGAGAGAGAAAAGACATGAATAGACAGCAGAAAGATACAGAAAAAAATAGATAAAATAAGACGGATAGAAAGACACAGACAGACATATACCACATCACAGTCACCACCCACACCCCCTCCCCTCCACCACCCCACACCCCCTCCCCTCCACCACCCACCCTACACCACAGCTCTATACACAGAGGGGCACCCTCTAATCAAATCTCAGCCTCTGATTATTTTTCATATTCCCCTGAGATCAAATTTCCCCAACGCCTAATAACAATGAAGGAGGGAGGGAGAGTGGTGTTCTTGTTGTTCTTCGTGTTGTTCTTCGTGTTCTTGTTCTTCGTGTTCTTGTTCTTCGTGTTCTTGGTGTTCTTCTCATCCACTAATACCATCTCAACATGTCTATAGTTGTTTATTTCAAGGAAGAATAAAATAATTTCTCTGGACTAAAATGTTATGGAAAAGTTGACCCTGAAGAGTCACAGAAATGAATAGGTCAAAGGTTGTTTAGCTAGATATTTTTTCATCGTATTTTTTTTTCTAAAATTTTGTGTTTTGATTCAATTTATATTTTTGTTATCAGTATTTTCGTAATTATTTTATTTTTTATCGTTATCTTTCTTCGTTCTTTGTTTCGATTTTTCCTTTTAATTATTTGTTTATTTTCCTCTCTCTCTCTCTCTCTCAAGTACCAAAATATTTCTATAATCTGTATATTCCTCATTTCTCTCTTTTCCTACAAATTTGTTAGGAAGTTGTTACAGTCAATTGATTTATTTAATTCTCTCACTCACTCTTTCTCTCTCTCACTCACTCTCTTTCTCTGACTCACTCTCTTTCTCTGACTCACTCTCTCTCACTCACTCTCTTTCTCTGACTCACTCTCTCTATGAATACTTGACTAAGCAGGACTCAATGTACCAGAACTTCACGAAAGTATACTATAGAAAGTTTACCAGAACATCACAACTACAGGTGAACTCAATGTACACTTTCAAGTACTCATTCGTTCGTGTAAACTAAGAACAATAAAAACCCAACCTTAGTACAGTAATTATCACCCACGAGGTGTACATTAACACACAAATTACACTTCATTGTACTTTACTATGTACTAATTGAACCTTACTAGTCTCTATTACCTCTTATAATTATTCACCGACTCAATTACCTTCACTAGATTAACTATATGACTCATTATTGCGTAGTTGGATCAGTCATAGTTACGAGTTATTGTTACGTTCAAGTCACTATTGGGTGTTGAGTCACTGTCTTTATTCAGGTTTGTTTGTTTTTGTTGGGGATGAGTAATATTTTATAGATATTTACTCATGATTCACGATCTTTTGTAGTGAGGATGAGTAATATTCACCCATCACAACACAGTATAGTGAGGAAGAGAATATCCTTTGAGACGAGAAATACTCATTATTGGATCAGCTTATCTTACTCACTGTTGAATATTAAATAATAATAAATTAATTGTTATTTAGGAAGACAGATTATGGTAAACCAGAGGAATACACCCGTATAATGGAGGTATATCTAGCAAGTTAAACCTGAGGAATATACCCGTATGATGGAGGTATATCTAGCAAGGTAAACCAGGGGAATACATACCATTATGAAGGTAAACTTAAGGTAAACCAGTGGGACGATGACTGTACACTACAATGGACCTAAATTATAGCAAGGTATTCCTGCACGCGAGCAGCAGTATATTCCCGGAAACTACTGATGCAAAGTGTGTGTGTGTGTGTGTGTGTGTGTGTGTGTGTGTGTTACCTGCACTTTCATCTTCTTTAATACCACGATTATGGAAGTTTGAAAGGAAGTGCGTTTACAGGTTTATTTATGCATGTGTGTGTGTGTGTGTGTGTAATATTCCTGCATATTCACTACTGAAGAAGGGATCGGTCGTTCAGGAGATTCAGTCAATGCATTCCCAACAAGTTGTCATCCCAAAAGAATTCTAATGAATAAACATGAACAGAGGTGAGCCAGGGTACAATAATAACCCCCCCCCCACCACCTGCACCACCCACCAACACCAATTCCACCACCACCTGCACCACCCAATTAACAGTTTCCACTCCCACCACCCACCACCACCCCACCCCCACCCAACACCACCCCACCACCACCACCCCACCACCACCCCACCCCACCACCCACCAACACCACCCCACCACCACCACCACCACCCCACCCCACCAACACCACCCCAACCCCACCAACACCAACCCACCCACCAACACCACCACCCACCAACACCACCCCCCCACCACCTGCACCACCCACCAACACCATCAACGCCACCATTATCATCACTCACCCACTGTAAACTTCTCCTTAACATATGCTCGTCTTAATTACTCCTTCACTCTTCATCATTGTGATTATTTTATACATAGGATGAATAATGAGAATCACAGCATTATGTAAATACTCTCCGATTCACCTTAAGGAACCAGAAAGTAAGATGGGTGATGTATAAAGATAATTTGTTCTACATTATTCATGAGTTAGATAGTTTTACACAGTTAATCGTCCTGTGAGAGAGAGAGAGAGAGAGAGAGACCAATAGACGCCACTCACAAGTAACAAGATCGCCGAAGTTTTCCTCAAGTTACTTTTCTGACTTGTAGAAAACCGAGGAAAACAGCAGGCAAAGAAGAAAATAAATAAAGAAGGAGGTATGGAAGAACAAGAAGAAGAGGAAGCAGAAAACACACACACACACACACACGAAACAAGAAGAACAATGAAGAACAAGAACAGGAGGAGTAAGAAACAGCATGAAACGTAAACACTAAGGTCCATTTTTTTTTCATAAATAGATCACACATCCTGAGGGTAGTGGTAGTTGGTGATAGAACATAAGAACATAAGAAAATAAGGAGTCTGCAATAGGCCGGTTGGCCTGTGCAGTGTGCATGGCAGTTCCTGTCGAGAGTTACTACCACTCTCTATCATCCATGAATCTATCTAGCCTCATTTTGAAACTTTCCAGAGTTCCCACACTTACTACAAGGTTGCTAAGCTTGTTCCACTCGTCCACCACCCTATTTGTGAACCAGTTTCTTCCTATCTCCCTCCTAAACCTAAACTTCTCCAACTTGAATCCGTTGCTCCGAGTCCTATCCTGCTCGGATATTATAAGAACTTTATCTATAGCCCCCTTTATTGATTCCTTTCACCCACTTAAATACTTCTATCATATCTCCCCGCACTCTTCGTCTTTCTAGGGAATGCAAGTTAAGTTTCTTTAACCTATCCTGATATGGAAGGTTTCCAAGTCCCGGAATCATTTTTGTCATTCTTCGCTGCACCGACTCTAGTGAATTATATCCATTCTATAATAGGGGCACCAGAACTGAACCGCATAATCGAGGTGCGGCCTGACTAGCGCAAGATGTAGTTGCAATAAGACCTCTGCACTCTTGTTACTTACACTTCTAGATATAAAACCCAATACTTTGTTTGCCTTATTTCGAACATTAACGCACTGTTTTCTAGGCCGTAGGTCCGGGCTTACAAGTACCCCTAGGTCTCTTTCACAAGTCGAATAAGGTGGTAGTGGTGGTATTAGTGGTGATAGTAGTGGTGATAGTGATGGTGGTAGTAGTAGTGGTGGTGGGTATATTGATAGTGGTAGTGGTTGTGATAGTGGTGGGTACAATATTCAAAACAGTGGTGATAGTGGTAATGGTAATAATGATGATCGTGGTGATAGTGGTGGCAAGCACATGAGAGAGTCAGTTCCAGATTCTCGGAGAGCCAGTCGTCAACATCTATCATCAAGAAGTGACCATAATCGATATCTAATGCCTGCAACCTATTTACGGTAATGGGTTTTCGATGCGTAGATGGCTCAAGTTAAGCTCATTATATCCGTCACTATGCCCAGGTAAACTCTTGGGGTTAAATTATGCCTTCCGTAATACTTGGTTACCTGAGGAAGACCAACCCCCCTCCTCCCTCCTCTACCTCTCTTTCCGCTAATACCCCACCCGTCCTTCACCACCACCTCCTTTATCCCCACCTGTCCTTCATCCCACACCCTAATTCCAGTCCTCTGTTCCTCCTATCCATCCTCCTCCTCCTCCTCACCCCATCTCTCCCTACCTCTACTCACCTTCTGCTTTAGAGAGGAACGTTAATGTGCGTCAGGTGTCGAAGGTAGAGTAAAGGTCAAGGTGAGAGGCGGTTCTTCATCTGGGTTATATACTTTGATGACTCTCATAAGAGATTTGTTCCAGCCTTAAAAGAGGAAGATTATTATGAGGGAAGTTTATGCTGACACCAACGTCACGGCAGGTAAGGAGAAGGTAAATGACTCTCTGGTGTAGTGGTTATGAGGGTGTTGTTAGGGAAGGAAAACGCCAGGCGGAGATTGACTGCCTTTGCTGGCGCTGATTTTATGATATGAGTTAATGACACACGAGAGGGAGAGAGAGAGAGAGAGAGAGAGATATTCTTCCTCCCTGACGTCAACACACACACACACACACACACACCCCCCACCCTCCACCCACACACACGTTAACAATGATCACACGTCTCTCTTGTGCCTGCCCGTCAGTTTTCGCGTCGCGTGCCATCGATTTACTGTCAGCATGTTTGTGGCGCGCCTCAGTGAGCAAAGTGGCGCACAAGTGGTCCTTAGGGGGGGGAGAATGAGTTTTTTTATTTTTTTTATTTGACGTTAAAGAAAATACTACCGAGAAATTGTAGAAATGATTAAGTGAAGAATTCTGAAGGATCTGCCAAGGTGAGGTGACACTTAATGATTTGGTGCTGTCATAGACACAGGTAACATGACCCTTTTGTGATATCTGCAGCCATAAATACGAGGTCCCGTACACACACACACACACACACACACACACACACACACACACACACACACACACACACACACACACACACACACACACACACACACACACACACACACACACACACACACACACACACACACACACACACACACACACACACACACACACACACACACACACACACACACACACGCAAACCTACACACACACACATACGGAAGTTCAAGGAGCGGCATCGAGTTACCTTTTGAACACATTACACGGCCTCGTTCACAAGGCTTATTGTACTCGACATGAAAGAAAATACAGCAGAGGATTTTCCCAGTGTGGTCTTAGGAAGGAAGGTAAACAGAGGAGAATAAATAGTGATATTTTCTCTCTTCTCAGCCTCTTAAGTGCCGCATAAACGGTGCTTGAGATCTTTTCCGCACAGGTGATAGGAAAAAAGCACTGCTGAGGACACTGCAAAAGGA
>NW_024744394.1:0-10000 GCF_018991925.1 Homarus americanus
CCACTACCACCATCATTATCAGCAGCACGCTGCACCACCATCATTATCAGCAGCAGCACCACCACTACCACCATCATTATCAGCAGCACCACGCACCACCACCATCATTATCAGCGGCACACACCACCACCACCATCATTATCAGCAGCGGCACCACCACCACCACCACCATCATTATCGGCAGCAGCATCACCACTACCACCATCGTTATCAGCAGCACCACTACCACCACTACCACCATCATTATCAGCAGCAACATCACCACTACCATCATTATCGGCAGCAGCACCACCACCACCACCATCATTATCAGCAGCAACATCACCACCTGCCATCATTATCAGCAGCAGCGCACACTACCACCATCATTATCAGCAGCAGCACCCACCACCGCCACCATCATTATCGGCAGCAGCACCGCATACCACCATCATTATCCGGCAGCAGCACGCCACTACACCATCATTATCGGCAGCGGCACCGCCACTACCACCATCATTATCAGCAGCGGCACGCACCACTGCCACCATCGTTATCGGCAGCAGCACCAGCCACTACCACCATCGTTATCAGCAGCACCACCACCTACCACCATCATTATCAGCAGCAGCCCCACTCCACCACCATCATTATCAGCAGCAGCACACCACTACCACCATCATTATCGGCAGCAGCACCCCACCACTACTACCCATCATTATCAGCAGCAGCACCGCCACTACCACCATCATTATCAGCGGCACCACCACCACTACCACCATCATTATCAGCAGCAGCACGCCACCACTGCCACCATCATTATCAGCAGCGACCGCCACTACCACCATCATTATCCGGCAGCACCACTACCCACCATCATTATCAGCAGCAGCACCGCCACTACACCATCGTTATCAGCAGCACCACCACCACTACCACCATCGTTATCGGCAGCAGCACCGCTACCACCATCGTTATCGGCAGCGGCACGCCACTGCCACCATCATTATCAGCGGCACCGCCACCACCACTACCACCATCATTATCAGCAGCAGCACCACCACCACTACCACCATCATTATCAGCAGCAGCACCACTACCACCATCATTATCGGCAGCAGCACCGCCACTACCACCATCATTATCGGCAGCAGCCGCACCACTACCACCATCATTATCAGCGGCAGCGCAACACTACCACCATCATTATCAGCAGCAGCGACCACCACTACCACCATCATTATCGGCGGCAGCACCACACTACCACCATCATTATCAGCAGCAGCACCCACCACTACCACCATCATTATCGCGGCAACGCCACTACCACCATCATTATCGCGCAGCACGCCACCACTACCACCATCGTTATCAGCGGCAGCGCACCTACCACCATCATTATCAGCAGCAGCACCCGCCACTACCACCATCGTTATCAGCAGCAACATCACCACTGCCACCATCATTATCAGCAGCAGCACCGCCACTACCACCATCGTTATCAGCGGCAGCTGCCACTCACCATCGTAAGCGGCAGCGCACTGCCACCACTACCACCATCGTTATCAGCAGCAGCACAACCACCACCACCTCATTATCAGCAGCAGCACCACCACTACCACCATCATTATCAGCAGCAGCACCCGCTACCACCATCATTATCAGCAGCAGCATCACCACTGCCACCATCATTATCGGCAGCAGCACCGCCATCCACTCACCACCATCATTATCAGCAGCCGGCCACCACTACCACCATCATTATCAGCGCAAACACTACCACCATCATTGTCAGCAGCACCGCCACCACTACCACCATCATTATCGGCAGCAGCACCGCCAATACCAGTGTTTCACTCCCCGGTAAACACTGCTCCCTACACTGTCATATGTTGAAATAGACTGCATTTTGAGCTGATCCCCATCCTGGGTTACCTATATATCTTTATTTGTGTCTTATGTCACTGTATCTTATTTGTATTCGTACCGTTCCCCAAATATGTAACTGTATATTTTCAGCCTTCACGCACATATTCTTTCATAGACCGTTAAATATTATTACTATCATTATCAGCAGCAAAACCACCACCTCCACCGTCATTGTTTCAGGCGGCACGCACTGCCTCCATCATTATCAGCAGCAGCACCGCCACTACCACCATCGTTATCGGCAGCAGCACCGCAATACCACCACTACCATCATTGTCAGCAGCAACACCACCACTACCACCATCGTTATCAGCAGCAGCACCGCACCACCACTACGCCATCATTATCGGCAGCACCACCACCACCACCATCGTATCGGCAGCAGCGCTGCCACTACCACCATCATTATCGGCAACACCACCCGCCACTACCATCATTATCGGCGGCAACGCCCTACCACCATCATTATCGGCAGCAGCACCGCCACTATCACCATCATTATCGGCAGCAGCACTGCCACTATCACCATCATTATCGGCAGCAGCGCAATACCACCATCATTATCGGCAGCAGCACCCACCACTACCACCATCATTATCCAGCGGCAGCGCCACCATCATTATCGGCAGCAGCGTACCACCACTACCACCATCGTTATCAGCAGCAGCACTGCTACCATCATTATCCGGCAGCAACACCGCCACTACCACCATCATTATCAGCGGCAGCTGCCACCATCTTTATCAGCAGCAGCACCATGCCACCACTACCACCATCGTTATCGGCAGCAGCACCACCATCTTTCAGCAGCAGCATCACCACTACCACCATCATTATCAGCAGCAGTACCACTACCACCATCATTATCAGCAGCACCATCACCACTACCACCATCATTATCCAGCAGCAGCATCACCCTGCACATATCAGCGCAGCACCGCCACCACACCATCATTATCAGCAGCAGCATCCCGCCACCACCATCATTATCGCGGCAGCACGCCACCACCACCATCATTATCAGCAGCAGCAGCTGCTACCACCACTACCACCATCGTTATCGGCAGCAGCGCACTGCCACCATCATTTATCAGCAGCAGCAGCCCACCACTACCACCATCATTATCAGCAGCACCACCACCACCACCATCATTATCGGCAGCAGCACCACCACCACCATCATTATCCGGCAGCAGCACCGCCACTACCACCAATCTATTATTAGCAGCAGCACCGCCTACCACCACCATCGTTATCAGCGGCACCACCTCCACCACCGTTATCGGCAGCGGCACCCACCACCATCATTATCGGCAGCAGCTGCCACCTGCATCATTATCAGCAGCGGCACGCCGCCACCACCATCATTATCGGCAGCAGCACCTGCCACCATCATCATTATCAGCAGCAGCACCGCCACTACCACCATCATTATCGGCAGCAGCACCGCCACTACCACCATCATTATCAGCAGCACCACCACTACCATCATCGTTATCAGCAGCGCGCGCCACTACCACCATCATTATCGGCAGCAGCTGCCACTACCACCGTCGTTATCGGCAGCAGCATCCACCACTACCACCATCATTATCAGCAGCAGCACTGCCACTACCACCGTCATTATCAGCAGCACCGCCACCACTACCACCATCATTGTCAGCAGCAACTACCACCATCGTTATCAGCAGCAGCAACACCACCACCATCATTATCAGCAGCAGCACCACCACTGCCACCCATCATTATCAGCAGCAGCTGCTTTCACCACCATCATTATCGCTACAACCGCCACCACTACCACCATCATTATCAGCAGCAGCACCACTACCACCATCATTATCAGCAGCAGCACCACCACACTACCCATCATTATCGGCAGCAGCGCACCACCACTACCACCATCATTATCAGCAGCTGCCACCATCATTATCAGCAGCACCCACCTCATCTTCGGGCCACTACCTGCATCATTATCGGCAGCGGCGCAATACCCATCTTATCGCGCGCCACCACCTCATCATTATCGGCAGCAGCGCCACTACCACCATCGTTATCAGCAGCAGCAACACCACCACCATCATTATCAGCAGCGCAGCGCTACCACCATCATTATCAGCAGCCCTCCACCTCATTATCGCAGCACCACTAATCGTATCAGCAGCACCACCACTACCACCATCATTATCGGCAGCACCACCACTCTGCCATCATTGTCAGCAGCACCACTACCACCATCATTATCGCAGCGCTGCGCCACCACCATCATTATCAGCGGCACCACCACTACCACCATCATTATCAGCAGCAGCACCGCTACCACCATCATTATCAGCGGCAGCACCTGCACCACCATCATTATCAGCGGCAGCACCACCACTACCATCATTATCGGCACAGCACCTCCACCATCATTTCGTGGCCTTACCATCATTATCGCGCCCACTACCGCCATCTTATCAGCACGCACCACTCACCACCATCATTATCAGCAGCACCACCACCACCACCATCATTATCGGCAGCAGCACCACCACTACCACCATCATTATCAGCAGCACCACTACCATCATTATCAGCAGCCCACCATCATTCACCATCATTATCAGCAGCACACACCACCATCATTATAGCGCACCACTACCACCATCATTATCGGCAGCACCGCCACTACCACCATCATTATCGCGCTGCGCTACCACCATCATTATCAGCAACAAAACCACTATCACCATCATTATCACAGCAGCACCTACCATCATTATCCAGCAGCGCACTACCACCATCATTATCAGCAGCACCGCCACTACCACCATCATCATCGTCATCATCATCATCATCATCATCAGCACCACCACCACCACCACCACTATCATCATCGTCATCATCATCATCGTCATCATCATCATCATCATCAGCACCACCACCACCACCACCACCACCACCACCACCATCATCATCATCATCATCGTCATCATCATCATCATCATCAGCAGCAGCACGCAACTATCATAATTATTATCATCACCACCACTGTCATTATCATCATCAGCACTACTATCATTTTCATCACCACCATCACCACAACTACTATTACCACTACCATCATCATCATATCAGCAGCAGCACACCACTACCATCACCATCATCATTATTATCGTCACTATTATCATCACCACACTATCATCTTCATCATCCTTCTCCTCACCACCATCACCATCATTACAACCAAGTCAACATCAAAAACGGCGGTAAAGGTGTAGAAGAGGGTGACCACCAGAAGGAATGGTACGGGTGGTTGAACTTTTTTTCATAATATAAAACACAAAAATGGAACCAACAATGCATAGAACCTAATAGAACCTGACCTAACACACCCATAGGTTGGGTTTATTAGGTCAGTTTCTGTTAGGTTCTAAACATTATCATGTTAATTTATGTGTTAAACAACTTACCTTAATATTGAGGTTGATATAAATCAGCAATGGCGAGGAGGAATTCGTGGAAGCGTTCACCATCATTCATAGGAAACGTCTCTTAAGAGGATTCAGCGAGGTAAACAACAAAATGGCCGGGAGGAGAATTGTGAAGCGGGCGAGAGTAAATATAAATATTAAATAAAATACTTAAAATCATAATATAAAATTGTCGTTTCTTTTGATATACTTAAAATCATCAGAACAATAAGTTTAACAAAAATAAAGAAAATCAACAAACAACTTCTGGTGGTCACGTCTTCTACACCTTTACCAAAACGGTTATTCTCTATAATTAACACGCAACCAATTTGTGATCTATTCAGTGTGCAGTTAATCATTTATACAACACAACAGAAAAACACACACAGCCTTGACTCGCAGCGATGAAGAGACAGTGTGATCAAGCTTAGTGTTCGAACCTTTGACACACACGAGTCTTAACCTACCCATACACACAATATTGAAGTTGTTATAAATAAGTAGAAATATTTATTAAATATGTAAGTAGAATGATACTATAAATAGTTACAAGACATATAAGTAATAAATAGTAATAACTTTAATGTATACACTTACCATAAACAGCAGACGTGGCAGAATACTTCTCGAATCTCCGACATTTCCAACAAAGTTTCTCACCGGGAAATTTCTCTCTAACACTTTAAATTTCAATATTCTTAAGTAAAACTAATGGTATTTCTTTATCCCTTAACACCACTATAAGCACTATCACTCAATCCTCTCTTGCCGAACGTAATAAAGAGTGATAAATGAACATATAAGGGGTTGAAAATGGCAATAGTGAGAAGTGAGGTGTTTGCTTACATGTCTCAGAGTGAGGTGGTATAGAACACCTGTAGTATGACACACACACATATACTGACAAACCGATTATCATAGTCTTTAAAAGGATATATATTATTATTATGCATTGTTAATAATATATGTAGATACATTAAGAGTCATTTCCCTAATTTTTTTTCTGTTCTTATATTCAGAACGTTGTAGGTCGGAGTAAGAGGGAAAGTGGTATCCTAATTTTGGCATCATTGAACTGTTGACGTTTGTAGAAGTAATTCGCTTTAAAACTGAACCGTACCAATGTTGTGATTATGATACTCAGTACCTATCATGCTGACACTACCACAGTCCCTATCATGCTGACACTACCACAGTCCCCTATCATGCTGACACTACCACAGTCCCTATCATGCTGACACTACCACAATCCATCATGCTGACACTACCACAATCCCTATCATGCTGACACTACCACAGTCCATCATGCTGACACTACCAGTACAATCCATGCTGACACTACCAAATCCCTATATCATGCTGACACTACCACAGTCTATCATGCTGACACTACACAATCCGTCATGCTGACACTACCACAGTCCCTATCATGCTGACACTACCACAGTCCCTATCATGCTGACACTACCACAGTCCCTATCATGCTGACACTTCCACAGTCCCTATCATGCTGACACTATCACAGCCCCTACCATGCTGACACTTCCACAATCCCTATCATGCTGACATCGCTTCGTCCAGCCTAATACCAGTCATTGTTTTCGCTGTGTCAGTCATCCGCGCGCCAAATCACCAATATATTTCGCGTTACTCTCCCTGCTTGTCACCTATCCCCTCCCGCTGTGAGAGAGAGATATTATAGACAAACGTGTTAACTACCCGACCTTCTCCTCTCTCCTCCCGTCTTCCCTCACCCCTCTCTCCACCTTCCCCCTCACCCTCTCCTCACGCCTTCCCCTCACCCCTCTCCTCCCACTCACCCTCCTCTCTCCTTTCCCCCCTCCACCTCTTCCTTCCCCAACCCCTCTCCTCACGCCTTCTCCCTCACCCCTCTCTTCACGCCTTCCCCTCACCTCTCCTCCACACCTTTCCCCCCCCACCCCTCTCCTCCTTCCCCAACCCCTCTCCTCATTTTTCCCCTCACCTCTCTCCTCACGTCTTCCCCCTCACACCTCTCTCCACCTTCCCTCACCCCTCTCCTCACAACTTTCCTCCTCACCTTCCCCTCCCCTCTCCTCACACCTTCCCCCCTCACCCCTCTCCTCGCATTTTCCCCCTCACCTCTCTCCTCCACGCTTCTCCCTCATCCCTCTCCTTCCCTCTCCCCCCCCACTCTCCCGTCCACATCCTCTCTCTTCACCTCTCCCACCATCTCGCCCCCCTTACCTCTCCCCTCACTCTCCCACCATCTCGCCCCCTTACCCCTCTCCTCATCCTCTCCCCATCTCTCCCCCCTACCTCCTCCCTCACTCTCCCTCCATCTCGCTCCCCTCCCTCTCCCCTCCTCTCCCACCATCTCGCCCCCTCCTCTCCTCATCACTCTCCCTCTTTACCACCTCCCCCTCCTCTCCTCCTCTCCCCCACTCTCCCCCTCACTCTCCCACCATCTCGCCCCTTACCCCTCCCCTCCCCACCATCTCGCCCCCCTTACTCTCCCCCTCCTCCCCACCATCTCCCCTTCCCTCTCCCCTCCCTCCCCTTACCCTCTCCCCCTCCTCTCCCCTCATCTCCCCCCCCTTACCCCTCCCCTCCCTCTCCCACCATCTCCTTCCCCCCTTACCCCTCCCCTCACTCTCCCCCATCTCCCTTTATACCCTCTCCCCTCACTCTCCCACCATCTCGCCCCTTACCCCCTCTTCCCTCATCATCTCACCTCCCCTCACACACGTCAGTGAGTTGTCAATCCTCCAGTTTCGTCTCCACCTCCTCCATAAACTCAAGTCCCTCAGGTTCCTGCAAGGCTCTCAGTGTTTACAACATTCATACTTCCAAGCTCACCTATGCCTCCCCTACCTGGTCTTCCTCCTAAATGCCACACAACGTAACACCTAGAAAAGTGCAAAGAGGGCATGCAAGTTATTCTCTCCTTCCTACTCCACATATCAAGCGCTCAACACACACCCAGCCCTTTCGACTCTGACCATCACCGACCTCATCTGCAAATTTGGTAAGCTACATCCCCGCTTTCGGCTCCTACTACCACCTGAGATCCCTTGTCAAAGGTGCTGTTTGACACCACAGCACATCCAGCCCATACGTGCACGAACTGGTCGTATAGAACAGCCCAGTCCCAACCATTGTAAAAATTATCAATAACATAATAAATCAAGTGTATTCACTCCCAGTAAACACTCTCTTATGTCACTATGTTGAAATGAACTGTAGTTTGAGCTTTTCCCCCATCTAGTTATTATATGTCTTATTTGTTTCTTATGTTACTTGTATATTATTTGTAATTCGTAACCCATTCCCCAAATATGTAACTGTATATTTTCAGCCTTCTGGCTGCCAAGCTCTTCAATAAACCGTTAATTATTATTATTATTATTACATTACCTACCTACTCCCTCCTCCCCTCCTGCCTCATCACCTCCGCCCCCACACACTACACCCACCTCCTTTCCCCCTACCTTACATCACCCCTCTCCCTCCCTTCACCCGCCTCTTTCCCTCGGCCCTTTCTCTCCTCACCCCCCCTCCCTCCCCCGCCCCTCACACAATCATTAGCCTTCATGTACACAAACACACAAGGGGATAATGCACACAGTAATGAGTTGTGTGTGTGTGTGTGTGTGTTTGTGTGTGTGTGTGTGTGTGTGTGTGTGTGTGTGTGTGTGTGACCTGTCAACTACCTCAATACCAGAAATTTTGTAATTATTGGAATACGGCCTGTGAGGTCTCCCTCTTTCTCTCTCTCTCTCTCTCTCTCTCTCTCTCTCTCTCTCTCTCTCTCTCTTTACACAGGATTATAAACATTTGTGTGCCTGGGCTTCACCCCACCTAATGGCAAGCGTTTCTCTCGCAAAAGAATAGTGTGGTGTTATTTTCTCCCATCAGCAGAAATTATGCTTACACTTTCTGAGCACCAAATTCACACTTTGTACCAACAGAGATCTTTTTTTCCTCTCCCCACACCTCCCGCAGGTTTGTAATTTAAATAGTGAGGTTTTATATACACTATTTAAACGTTTTTGAACACAGTTACTATCAATTTTTCTGAAAGTTTCTGCATCTCTCTCTCTCTCTCTCTCTCTCTCTCTCTCTCTCTCTCTCTCTCTGTGCGTTTCCCTTTCTTATTCAACTCTCGTGTTTCATTATTCAATATAAACGTTTCCTCTTGGTTTCTGAATTATAAACGTGGGCCTGAGTGCTAGCTTACTACAAACGTTTCATACCACTGCGTCCTGTGTACACCTTTATGTACCTTACACAGTATATACATAGGTAAGTTTAAATATATATACCTACACATTTTTTATACTGAATCGGTAACTTCAATTCACATAAAAAAAATTCAATCTGTGAATCGCAAAATATATAAATAATCTTTCCATTTCATTGACTCCCAAACGTTAATCAGGTTATGTTAACTTTTTCCAACGTTTTCTAAGATAAACGTTTGCTCATTACTGACTTATATAAAGGATCTCGGAAAACTGGTTAAATTAATATTTGTAACTCTTATTGAATAGATGGATGAGGCTTTTGTTGATCAGTTGCTCATGGTTATGCTTTGTTAATTATTATTATTAATTACCATTACTACATTATGTTATTATTATTATTATTGTTAT
>NW_024744394.1:12500-18304 GCF_018991925.1 Homarus americanus
TGGAAGTTGTTTGGACACACTTCCTAGCCCCCATTAGTCCCTGTTCACCTAGCAGTACAGTAGGTACCTGGTGTAAGTCGAAAGTTGCTAATTCGTATTCAGGGACAAGTTGTTGGAGCTTCCAATAACTTGATGACATAAACCACTGACTCTTCAGGCTTCTACGCCTTGACTCTTCAGGCTTCTACGCCCTTGACTCTTCAGGCTTCTCGCCCTTGGCTTTCGCCCTTGACTCATGGGGCAAGCATGAACGCATGCTTCCCTGTTGGGCGCTGTAAACGCTTCTGCTTTACCTTACACAAGGATGTAGGGGGTGCAGTAAAAAAAAAAAAAAAAAATCTGGCCGTGAGAGCGGAGAGAGATCGACAAGCGATGTTTTGATTGGACAGGTTGACCTCGCCTCTCTTCTGAGGTGTAAGCTCAGCGTGCATAACGTGAACAACTACCGAGTCATTGTTGAATAACTTAGTGAATAATTTGGTGTTAAACAGTTGGGTGAATATTTATATAATGCAAAAGGTGCTGTTACAGGAGGGAGTCTAAACTTCAGGTGATCCAAAGGACAGATTATGCTCTTATATATTTCACTGAATATATGAATGAAATATATAGTAAATGAGGTTAAAGTAAAATACGTCAGAATTATAAAGGAAAGATAGATGAAAGAATAAGATTAGTATTAAGACAGGATGGAGTCAGCCAAGCCACACACCCTCAAGGTCACCACTGAGGGCAAGGGTTCCTACATTAAATAGTCCCCTTAACTAAGCTTCATTTATGGTAGGAACTATTATTAAGTGCCACTGTTGTTTAGGGTGGAACTGTCGCTATGAGAGGCACTGTCGTTATGAGTGGCACTGTCGTTATGAGGAATACTGTCGTTATGAGTGGTACTGTCGTTATGAGAAACACTGTCGTCATAGTGCATGGTTACTGTCGTTATGAGTGGTACTGTCTTTATGGTGGTACTGTCGTTATGAGAGATACTGTCGTTATTAGTTACTGTCGTTATGAGTGGTACTGTCGTTGAGTGGTACTGTCGTTAAGAGACACTGTCGTTATAGGTGGCTGTCGTTATGAGAGACACTGTCGTTATGAGTGGCACTGTCGTTATGAGTGGTACTGTCGTTATAGAGACACTGTCGTTACGAGTGGCACTGTCGTTAGAACTGTCGTTATGAGAGACACTGTCGTTATGAGTGGTACTGTTTGATGGCACTGTCGTTATGAGAGACACTGTCGTTATAGAGTGGCACTGTCGTTATAGTGGCACTGTCGTTATGAGAGACACTGTCGTTATGAGAGATACTGTCGTTATAGAGACACTGTCGTTATGAGGTGGCACTGTCGTTATGAGTGGTACTGTCGTTATGAGAACACTGTCGTTATGAGAGATACTGTCGTTATAGAGACACTGTCGTTATAGGTGGCACTGTCGTTATGAGAGACACTGTCGTTATGAGTGGCACTGTCGTTATAGTGGCACTGTCGTTATGAGTGGCACTGTCGTTATGGTGGCACTGTCGTTATAGTGGCACTGTCGTTATGAATTGCACTGTCGTTATGGTGGCACTGTCGTTATGAGAGGTACTGTCGTTATGAGAATTACTGTCGTTATAGTGGCACTGTCGTTATAGTGGCACTGTCGTTATAGTGGCACTGTCGTTATGAGTGGCACTGTCGTTAAGAGATACTGTCGTTATGAGTGGTACTGTCATTATGAGACACTGTCGTTATGAGTGGCAATGTCTTTATAGTGGCACTGTCGTTATGAGTGGCACTATCGTTATGAGTGGCACTGTCGGATGGAAAGTGCACTGTTGTTGTGAGTGGCACTGTCGTGAGGCACTGTCGTTATCAGACACTTTGTCGTGAGGAGTGCACTGTCGTTATGAGAGACACTGTCGTTATAGTGGTACTATCGTGAGTGGCCCGTCGTGATGAGGCACTGTTGTTAGTGAGTGGCACTGTCGTTATGAGTAGTACTGTCGTTATGAGAGACACTGTCGTTATGAGTGGCACTGTCGTGATGAGTGGTACTGTTGTTATGAGTGGCACTGTCGTTACGAGTGACACCGTCGTGAGTAGACACCTTCGATATGAGTGGCACTGTCGTTATGAGTGGCACTGTCGTTATGAGTGGCAATGTTGTTATGAATAGCACTGTTGTTGTGAGGATACTTGTCTTTATGGAGTGGTACTGTCGTAGGTGAGAGACACTGTCGTTAGGAGTGGCGCTGTCTTTACGAGTGTACTGTCGTTATGACTGGCACTGTCGTTACGAGAGATACTGTCGTTATGAGTGGTAATTGTTGTCATGAGTGGCACTGTCGTTATGAGTGGTACTGTCGTTATGAGTGGTACTGTTGTTATGAGTGGTACTGTCGTTATGAGTGGCACTGTCGTTAGGAGTGGGCGCTGTCTTTACGAGTGTTACTGTCGTTATAAGGGGCACTCTGTCGTTAGAGAGATACTGTCGTTATGAGTGGAACTGTTCTTATGAGTGACACTGTCGGTAGGAGAGTACTGTCGTTATGAGTAGTACTGTCGTTATGGAGTGGTATTGTCGTTATGAGTGGAAACTGTCGTTATGAGTGGTGCTGTCGTTATGAGGGCACTGTCAGTGGAGTGGCACTGTCAAGTGGAGTGGCATTGACGTTATGGAGGGCACTGTCGTGCAGAGATACTTGTCGTTATGAGTGGCACTTTCGTTATGAGGGCACTGTCGTTATGAGTGGCACTGTCGTTATGAGTGGCACTGTCGTTAGAAGAGATACTGCGCGAGTGGTACTGTCGTGAGAGGCACTGTCGTATGTAAAATTGCTCGTTATGAGTGGCACTGTCGTTATGAGTGGTACTTATCGTTGTGAGTGGGCACTGTCGTGCTGAGTGGTACTGTTGTTATGAGTGGCACTGTCGTTATGAGTGGCACTGTCGTTATGAGAGACACTGTCGTTATGAGTGGCACTGTCGTTGAGGGTACTATCGTTAGAGTGGCACTGTCGTGATGAGTGCTACTGTTGTTATGAGGGCACTGTCGTTATGGAGTGGCACTGTCGTTATGAGAGACACTGTCGTTATGAGTGGCACTGTCGTGATGAGTGGTACTGTTGTTATGAGTGGCACTGTCAGAGTAACACTGTCGTTATGAGAGACGACCGTTGATATGAGTGGCACTGTCGTTATGAGTGGCACTGTCGTTATGAGTGGCACTGTTGTTATGAGTAGCACTGTTGTTGAGAGTGACACTGTCTTTATGAGTGGTACTGTCGTTATGAGAGACACTGTCGTTAGGAGTGCCGCTGTCTTTACGAGTGTTACTGTCGTTATGAGGGCACTGTCGTTATGAGAGATACTGTCGTTATGAGTGGTACTGTTGTTATGGAGTGGCACTGTCGTTATGAGTGGTACTGTCGTTATGAGTGGTACTGTTGTTATGAGTGGTACTGTCGTTAGAGAGATACTGTCGTTATGAGTGGCACTGTCATTATGAGTGGCACTGTCGTTATGAGAGACACTGTCGTTGAGAGATACTGTCGTTATGAGAGACACTGTCGTTATGAGTGGCACTGTCGTTATGAGTGGTACTGTCGTTATGAGGGCACTTGTCGTTATGGAGAGACACCGTTATGAGTGGTACTATCGTTATGAGTGGCACTGTCGTGATGAGGATACTGTTGTTATGGAGATGGTCGTTATGAGTGGTACTGTCGTTATGAGAGACACTGTCGTTATGAGGTGGCACTGTCGTTATGAGGGTACTGTTGTTATGAGTGGCACTGTCGTTAACATGAGTGACACTGTCGTTATGAGAGACACTGTCGATATGGAGTGGCACTGTCGTTATGAGTGGCACTGTCGTTATGAGTGGCAATTTGTTGTGAATAGCACTGCGTTGTGAGTGACACTGTCTTTATGAGTGGTACTGTCGTTATGAGAGACACTGTCGTTAGGAGTGGCGCTGTCTTTACGAGTGTTACTGTCGTTATGATCGGCACTGCCGTTACGAGAGATACTGTCGTTATGAGTGGTACTGTTGTCATGAGGGCACTGTCGTTATGAGTGGTACTGTCGTTATGAAAGGTACTGTTGTTATGAGTGGTACTGTCGTTATGAGTGGCACTGTCGTTATGAGAGATACTGTCGTTATGAGTGGTACTGTCATTATGAGAGACACTGTCGTTATGAGTGGCAATGTCGTTATGAGTGGCACTGTCGTTATGAGTGGTACTATCGTTATGAGTGGCACTGTCGTGATGAGTGGTACTGTTGTTATGAGTGGCACTGTCGTTATGAGTGGCACTGTCGTTATCAGAGACACTTTCGTTATGAGTGGCACTGTCGTTATGAGAGACACTGTCGTTATGAGTGGTACTATCGTTATGAGTGGCCTGTCGTGATGAGTGGTACTGTTGTTATGAGTGGCACTGTCGTTATGAGTAGTACTGTCGTTATGAGAGACACTGTCGTTATGAATGGCACTGGAGTGATGAGTGGTACTGTTGTTATGAGTGGCACTGTCGTTACGAGTGACACTGTCGTTATGAGAGACACCTTCGATATGAGTGGCACTGTCGTTATGAGTGGCACTGTCGTTATGAGTGGCAATGTTGTTATGAATAGCACTGTTGTTGTGAGTGACACTGTCTTTATGAGTGGTACTGTCGTTATGAGAGACACTGTCGTTAGGAGTGGCGCTGTCTTTACGAGTGTTACTGTCGTTATGACTGGCACTGTCGTTACGAGAGATACTGTCGTTATGAGTGGTACTGTTGTCATGAGTGGCACTGTCGTTATGAGTGGTATCGTTGGAGTGGTACTGTTGTTATGGGAGTGGTACTGTCGTTATGAGTGGCACTGTCGTTAGAGTGGCGCTGTCTTTACGAGTGTTACTGTCGTTATAAGTGGCACTGTCGTTCCGAGAGATACTGTCGTTATGAGTGGTACTGTTCTTATGAGGACACTGTCGTTATGAGAGATACTGTCGTTATGAGTAGTACTGTCGTTATGAGTGGTATTGTCGTTATGAGTGGAACTGTCGTTATGAGTGGTGCTGTCGTTATGAGTGGCACTGTCGTTATGAGTGGCACTGTCGTTATGAGTGGCACTGTCGTTATGAGTGGCACTGTCGTTATGAGAGATACTGTCGTTATGAGTGGCACTTCGTTATGAGTGGCACTGTCGTTATGAGTGGCACTGTCGTTATGAGTGGCACTGTCGTTATGAGAGATACTGTCGTTAGTGAGTGGTACTGTCGTTATGAGACACTGTCGTTATGGAGTGGCACTGTCGTTATGAGTGGCACTGTCGTTATGAGTGGTACTATCGTTATGAGTGGCACTGTCGTGCTGAGTGGTACTGTTGTTATGGGAGTGGCACTGTCGTTATGGAGTGGCACTGTCGTTATGAGAGACACTGTCGTTATGAGGCACTGTCGTTATGAGTGGTACTATCGTTATGAGTGGCACTGTCGTGATGAGTGCTACTGTTGTTATGAGTGGCACTGTCGTTATGAGTGGCACTGTCGTTATGAGAGACACTGTCGTTATGAGTGGCACTGTCGTGATGAGTGGTACTGTTGTTATGGAGTGGCACTGTCGTTACGGGAGTGACACTGTCGTTGTGAGAGACACTGTCGATAAGGAGTGGCACTGTCGTTATGAGCGGCACTGTTGTTATGAGTAGCACTGTTGTTGAGATGACACTCTGTTTGGAGTGGTACTGTCGTTATGAGAAACACTGTCGTTAGAGTGCCGCTGTCTTTACGAGTGTTACAGCAATACGTAACTGAACGAAGCATCGAT
>NW_024744395.1:0-15727 GCF_018991925.1 Homarus americanus
TAGGTTTGTTTGTGGGTGTAGGGCGTGGATAGTAGGTTTGTTTGTGGGTGTAGGGCATGGATAGTAGGTTTGTATGTGGGTGTAGGGCGTGGATAGTAGGTTTGTTTGTGGGTGTGGGGCGTGGATAGTAGGTTTGTTTGTGGGTGTGGGACGTGGATAGTAGGTTTGTTTGTGGGTGTGGGGCGTGGATAGTAGGTTTGTTTGTGGGTGTAGGGCGTGGATAGTAGGTTTGTTTGTGGGTGTAGGGCGTGGATAGTAGGTATGTTTGTGGGTGTAGGGCGTGGATAGTAGGTATGTTTGTGGATAGTAGGTTTGTTTGTGGGTGTAGGGCGTGGATAGTAGGTTTGTTTGTGGGTGTAGGGCGTGGATAGTAGGTTTGTTTGTCGGTGTAGATACATACATAGTTAAGAGGAATAAATCAAAATGGGAAGAAGATTAAGATAAATAAACGGATGATTATTGGTACAGGTGAGTTAATAAAATAGATATAAATAGATAAATACAGTAGATAGATAGATAGATGTATGATTTTGTATACCGCAAGAGTAACTAAATATTCCTGTAACTGTAATTTCTTTCAGTTACAAAATACACAGGATTATAAATATGAGTATGCACATCAGGTGTTACAGTAAGTGGTAATATTTTGTAATAGTCTTAAGTGATGAGGTAACAGAGGAAATAGACGGATACTAACGGAGAGTTTTTGTAGAATTAGACAGACATTCAGACAGTAAAACTTCTTCCGACAATACAAATTTTGACGGTGGAATTTATACACGAGAGTGTATGGATAATTATGATGAGCTGAATTATGACATCTACGTCTGATAATCCGTTGTTTAGAATGGATTATTATTATTTTTGTTGAGTTATTTAACAGTTTGAGAACAGGTTTATTATGGTACTATGTCCTATTATCACACAAGGTCATAATTGAAGTAAAATAACCAATTATACTGTATTATCTTAGACAATATTCCCTGGACATGCTGGATAATATACCATCTACTTAAGGAGGTGATGTAGGTAAGGTAGATTGATATTTTAACATTAATTTACTCAGTTTTTTCTTAGTATCGGAGTTTTTTTTTTTTTATTCTGACAATTTATAATGCAAGCAGCGTTCACATGTTGTCAACCGCCCTCAAGTGTACAAGGAGTTTGGACTGTAACTCTACCGTCAATAAGTGGCTGTAACTGTACCGTCAGTAAGTGGCTGTAACTGCACCGTCAATAAGTGGCCGTAACTGTACCGTCAATAAGTGGCTGTAACTGCACCGTCAATAAGTGGCTGTAACTGTACCGTCAATAAGTGGCTCTGTATTCTGAACACGGGGGATCTCTACAGTGTAACCTACGAGCATAACTGTGGTGAAAGAACTGCTTCCCCGCATTATGTTGAGGAAGATTCGTATACAAACTTTTTGCCGTGACATTGTAATAAAAAAAATCTTAGGGAAAATATATTGAATTTATTTTTAATGTTTATTTATTTATTGTTGTCGTTAGTGTGTTTTTTTTTTATCGGGATGTGTGTTATGATGTTTGACTTAATTATATTCACGAAAATGGAGTCAAGACAAATGTTGGACACGTTGATGTGAAGTAACACAGTAAATGATGTTGTTTGTGTTGCTGTGTTATTTATTTATTGTGTTTCTTTATTCTTTTCTGTTTATTTTGTTTTATTTAGTTTTATTGTAGTAATTGTTATTCTTTTTTTATTCTTACTTATTTTCATTTTACTGTTTATTCGTTTTCTTATTTTCATTTTATTGTTCAATAATTTTCCATTCATTCTTATTTATTTATCTCGTTGGTGTATTTTATTTATTTGCTATTCTCTTAGGTATTTCACATTTACATTAATTAATCTTCAAATCATTGGTTGCTATTTTAATCATACTAGTTTAATGTTCACCTCAGCGGTCAACTGGCTTATGTCTAAACAATGTCTACCACTGTTTTAGCCAGACTTAGTTATGAGACTTGTAATTCAGTATCCATTACGTACCGTTTATCAGTGTAATTTGTGGTAATGGACTGCCCAATGTAATTATATATATCGTCTTACTGAAAAAAATGCTGTGTAACCAAGATTAAGTTTTATAGAGTTTGTATTTAAGGATTATTCTCCTATACTTCTCTTAGATTCTGAATATATTTTTGTTTCATTATTTCAGTGCATTGTAATGTGTAGTTAGTTACACTATAGATATATAATAATTGCTTTAAGTTTGGTTGGGAGTGTGGAAGGTGTTGTGTGTGATGTACAGGTGTGTACAGGTGGTGGTTACACCTGACTTCGAGGCGGGTGTGTATAGGTGCCGGATACACCTATGGTTACAACACAGGTGTATCCGGCAGCAGTAGTAACAAAGGGGCTATATGGGCTCCGGCGGCCATGTCGTGACACCGGCCGGCAGAATCCCCCGGTGAAAAAGGGAAACAAGATGGCCGTCCCCCATTCTATATGTAAACAACTCGACCTGAAATGTTGTTTATTGGACATTTTTCTCATTAGGGAGTCGAACCCTTGTTTTGAGTTGGTGTTCAGCTACCGTGGCTGACGGCCATCACCTGTGATTCAACTGGTAGAATTAAGTGTAATAATAATAATAATAATAATAATAATAATAATAATAATAATAATAATAATAATAATAATAATTAACGGTTTATTGAAACAGCTTGGCAGCCAGAAGGCTGAAAATATACAGTTACATATTTGGGGAATGGGTTTCGAATTACAAATAATATACAAGTAACATAAGTGATACAAATAAGATATATAATAACTAGATGGGGAAAAGCTCAAACTACAGTGCATTTCAACATAGTGACAGTGCAAGAAGTAGTGTTTACTGGGAGTGAATACACTGGTTTATTACAAGTTATTGATAATTTTTACAATGGTTGGGACTGGGCTGTTCTCATAGCGATCAGTTCGTGCACCTATGGGCTGGATGCGGTTGTGGTGTCAAACAGCAATTCTCGGGCTAGGGATCTCAGGTGGGTGTCAAACAGCAATTCTCGGGCTAGGGATCTCAGGTGGTAGTAGGAGCCGGTGTCGAGGATGGTGTAGAAGCTTCTTACCAAATTTGCAGATGAGGTCATGGTGATGGTCAGTGAGAGTCGAAAGGGTCAGTGTGTTGAGCGCTTCTTGATATGTGGAGTAGGAAGGGGAGAGAATAATCTTGCATGCCCTCTTTTGCACTTTTACTAGGTGGGCATCTTATCAAATGAACCCCTGTCCTAATGGGCCCTAGTCCTAATGGGGCCCAGTCCTATTGGGTCCCAGTTTTAATGGGCCCCAATTCCAATGGGTCACATTTCCAATGGTTCTCAGTCCTAATGAGCCTCAGTCCAAAGATACCACAGGCCTAATGGTTCCAGTCTTAATAGGCCTCAGTCTTAATGAGTCCCAATCCTGACGGCTCTCAATACTAATGGGCCTCAGTCCTAATAGTCTAAGGTTGGGACCCATTAAGGCTGGCTTCTATTTACCTTACAAGCACTGTGTTCTACCGTGTCATCCCGTGTGTGTGTGATTTCCCGTGTCAGGTGGTATAATACGCAGGTGAGTGGCTGCCAGGAAGGGTGGGTGAGGGTGGGTACCTTGATGCAGGGGAAGGTGAGTTCCTGATGCTGATTCACACCAGTGTCATGATGGGGTAATCTTATCACCTTATTAGTGTACGATGAGTGGGTGGGCGTGGCGTGGAGGGGTGGGGGCGCGTAAGGGGTGGACAGCAAGGGGCGTGGTGTATGGTGGGGGGAGGGTAAGGGGCGTGTAGGGGTAGCTAAGTGGGCGTGTTAAGTTGGGCAAGAGGGAGGCGTGGTGGGTGTAGGGGCGTGTATAGTAGGCGGGAAGTGGCGTGGCACTGTGATGGCGCGCGCCACTAATCACTCTGACCTTACTGAACACAACCCATTATACAGCATAATTTATGTTGCTTCCGTCAGCCTCACACAGTCAAACACACTATTTACATTTTCTCTTCACATATATTTTATTTTATTCGTTTCAAGTGGGACTCGAATTTCAGCCTTGGAGTTGAAGAGGAATTTTTTTAGGAGAAGTTGAAAAGAAATCGTGTTTAGTTGAAGACGAATGTGTTCTTATATAAAAGTGAAGGAATTAACCAGAAGTGTTTGATTGTTTGGGCGTCTCTATCTCTCACACTCGAGTCCAAGATGTCCCCCTTGAGGACGGTGTTCGTGTAGCGTCGTCAAACTCGCTCTTGGTTTTTATTCAGCAGGAAGAGCTACACCCGCCACCTGGTGTTGGCCGTGTTTGGTGACCATCTTATTAACAAGGCCGCTCTCTCGTGCCTTGTCCACACGCCATCCCCCACCTCCATATTGTACCGTTTTGTCCTTTATTAACGGTGGTGTTACTACAGGCAGCGTGGTGTGGGGGGAGGGCCGCTGCTTCAGATTGTTCAGTCTTTGACGTGTAACACAAAACGTGAGATGTTGTGGTCCTTCACTACCTCACAACACACACACATCTCCTAGTTACCACATGCTGTTGTTATTAAAGCTCCACCAATGAGTACGCGCCGCTGTCTCGTCCTTTGCTCCGCCGACCATTACAGTGTGTAGCTGTAGGACTCGCCGCCGTGTTTGTTTCATGTAGCGACACTAAACTCCCGGAAATTTGTAGGTGTTAAGCTGGAGCGTTTGAGCTGTTGTTGTCGTCACCTTGTTGATGTTTTGTAGGTCCGTGTTGGCTGAGGATTGTTGTTAGTGTTTCTTAAGGCATTAATAAACTAGTCATGAGGTTCTATAGGAATTATATCCTGCTGTTTTTTTTGTTCTTGTTCTTCTTATTGTTGTTGTTGTTCTTCAGTTGCATAATTCGAGTTGTGATTATCAGTAGAAGTTTGACGGGCTGGATTCTCTTATTGTTTCTTTAATTCATAAACAAGAACCGTAAACACAAGAGCAAAACAAAGACATAACAAATGAACTAAAAACAAATATATTGAAGGTTTAAATTTCTGGGATAGATTTAATTAGATCTTGGGTATATTTTCTCGTTCTTGGAGGTCAGGCCAGGTCAGGTCAGGTCAGGTCATGTCATGTCATGTCATGTCATGTTAGGTGTACCGAATACGCTAGCAGAGGTGGTCAGATGCCTTGGGAATATTGCAGAGTAACTGAGGTCAGGTCAGGTGGCCTCAATACCTGCTACAAGGTGTAATAGAGGTGAAAAATAATGGGTTTCTTGATTGGATCTGGTTAAGTCAGGTCAGGTAAAGTCAGATACAGAGGCTGGGTGTATGACTGTGGGTTGATGGGTGAATGGCTGTGGGTTGGTGGGTGTATGACTGTGGGTTGGTGGGTGTATGACTGTGGGTTGGTGGGTGTATGACTGTGGGTTGGTGGGTGTATGACTGTGGGTTCGTGGGTGTATGACTGTGGGTTGGTGGGTGTATGACAGTGGTGACAAGGATTATTTGAGCTTGACAAAATTTAGATAGATTGAAGCGTGGTTTAGTCTTGTTCAGTTTAGTTTAAATTGTGTTTAGGTTAGGTTGGGTCATGTCAGGTGCAGAGTTTGGCCAGGGTCAGGTGGGGTTAGGTACAGAGGCTGGCCAGAGTCAGGCATAGAGACTTTCCAGGGTAGGGTCAGGCACAGAGGCTGGCCAGGGTAGGATCAGGTAGGGAGGCTGGCCAGTGTAGGATCAGGTAGGGAGGCTGGCCAGGGTAGGGGCAGGCAGGGAGAGCCCGGGGGTGGCGGTAATGAGGGGAGGGGAGCCGGGGTCATATTGATCGTGAGGGCGAGGCAAGGCGCGCCGCCATCGCTGTCCCACGCCACCCTCCCCCTGCCCACCACGCCCCCTTCTGCCCGCTCCCGACACCACGCCCCCTTCTGCCTATTACCACGCCACGCCTCCTCCTCTGTCTACTACTACAACACCACGCCCCCTTCTGCCTACTACCACGCCTCCTCCTGTCTACTGCAACACAACGCCTCCTCCTGCCTACTACAACACCACGCCTCCTCCTGCCTACTACCACGCCACGCCTCCTCCTGCCTACTACCACGCCACGCCTCCTCCTGCCTACTACAACACCACGCCTCCTCCCCCACTACAACGCCACGCCTCCTCCTGCCTACTACCACCACACCTCCCCTCCTACCTACTACCACACACCTCCTCCCTACTACCGCCGCCTCCTCCTGCCTACTACCCGCCACCCTCCTCCTGCCTACTACCACGCCACGCCTCCTCCTGCTTACTACAACACCACGCCCCCTTCTGCCTACTACAACACTACGCCTCCTCCTGCCTACTACCACGCCACACCTCCTCCTGTCTACTACAACACCACGCCTCCTCACCTACTACTTTCCTCTCAGACATCTTGCCCTCTAATGCCCACTCTCCTTTTGACACTCCCCTCCCCTCCTTCTGTGACACAACCCTCCCCCTTCCAGAACACATCTCTCCCTCTTTCCCTCCCATGATAATCCCCCTCCCGTTCCCATGACACAATCCTCCCCTCCCTTTCTCCCTTACAGGATACAATCGCTCCCTTCCCCCTCTCCCCTCCCCTCTCTTTTCCCCCACCACAATCCATTTCAGCGTAATAAATTGGGGAAAATCCTACCAGCTTCAGTTCCTTCACGTTTTAATTCCCTAGACTCTGATTCTCAAAGGCCCTCCCGTGGAAATATCCTCCCCTCTTAAGTGAAGAATTTAGGATGCGTCTATTTGGTCCTCTACAGCATACTACAGAAGGATGTCGGTCAAAATGGCGTCGAAACTACACCGAGACTTTTTTAATGACTTGGATGTGTGTTTTATTTATTTATTTTCCTCCTAAGTTACGAGGGAAAAAATTGATGGACGATTGTTTGAGGATTTTGGTGTTTTATGGTAGAATTTTTTTTTTGTTCATCAGTTGGTGGATATATAATTCAACCGGTCGAGTCATTACTTAAGACACAGTGCATCGTAACTCACCTTCACCTGTCCCCACGGTAGCCACTCATCACCCTCCGCCCGCTACACCTGAACGGCCAGCCATCCACTGACTGCCAATGTTCTCAAAGATTTGTACCCCGAAAAAATTTCCTCTCGATCGTCTGTTTATGGTAAGAACGACGGTGCCATCTTACTGTGAGAGTGCCACCTGTTGTCCTACAATCGCTGAGGTGAGGCACTATAATGCTGCCTCAAGCCTCCAGTTGGAAATTTGTCTTACGAGATTTACTGAATCCAGCTCCATTGGCTTAAAATAACTTAAGATAGAATGAGTTTGTGATTAGTGTAGTGTGTGTAAAGTTCCATTAGGTTGACCTCGCTGATCTCCCGGGCCGTATTGGCAGTCTAATCTGAATTCAGGGTTCGACCCCCACTAGTAGAGGGTCCAGGTGGGATATTTCAGGATGAGTTGTTGACATGTAGGATGGGGGGGGGGCCCCCATCTTGTTTACCTTTTGCTGGGAGATTCTGACGGCCGGTGTCACGACATGGCCGCCTAAGCCTACCAACACTGTGTTACGTGGCCCTGGGTGTGTTGAGTATATGTGGAGGGTGTTTAGCAGAGGTGTTGATGTGTACTCCACCAATGTGTGTTATACCTGTTTCAACTACACTGCTTAGAAATACACCCCCTACACCTGTCACACCCCCTACATCTGCCACTCCCCCTATACCTGCCACTCCCCCTACACCTGTCACACCCCCTACACCTGTCACTCCACTTACACCTGTCACTCCACTTACACCTGTCACTCCCCCTATACCTGTCACTCCCCCTATACCTGTCACTCCCCTTATTCCTGTCACTCCCCCTATACCTGTCACTCCCCCTACACCTGTTACTCCCCCTACACCTGTCACTCTCCCTACACCTGTCACTCCCCCTACACCTGTCACTCCCCCTACACCTGTCACTCCCCTTACACCTGTCACTGATTTCACTCCTTGGAACTACCCCGCCTGTCTCACCTGTATACTCGCTGCAGTGTCACCTGTTAAATGACGCTAATTACAGGTGATCTACTCAACACCAACACATACTGTCATAAACAAACTCTACCGTGATATAGTTCAGGTTAACATGTATACAATACTAATAAATTGATATATAGGAAGTTATAGTGTAATTATATCCCATATTAATAAATCCTATAATTCATAATGTTAATGAAAATATTGTGTTATCTATAGTTATCTTCTGTATTGACACTTATCTCGTTATCACCTGCTAGTTTTTTCGTTATCAGCTATTAATCTTTTGTTTATATGCCTTGTTTATCTTATTGTGGTTTGTTTATTCCCGTGTTTGTGTTTAGTCTCTGCCGCTTGGGTTTTCTTTGTATTTTTGTCGTTATCGTATTTTTTCTTTCGTTATTTGTTGTTATTCTCTCTCTCTCTCTCTCTCTCTCTCTCTCTCTCTCTCTCTCTCTCTCTCTCTCTACTTTGTCTTCCTCTCATCATTTTTCTTCGTTATTTTTCGGTCCTGTGTTTCCTCTTTCGTTATTCTCCTTCTCTCTCACCTCCTCCTCCTCCTACATCTCTCAGTCTTATTATTAACCTCCTCGTTTTATTGTAAACTATTTCTAAGGCTACTGTTATCATCGTCCTGTAAACTATCTCTAAGGCTACTGTTATCATCGTCCTGTAAACTATCTCTAAGGCTACTGTTATCATCGTCCTGTAAACTATCTCTAAGGCTACTGTTATCATCGTCCTGTAAACTATCTCTAAGGCTACTGTTATCATCGTCCTGTAAACTATCTCTAAGGCTACTGTTATCATCGTCCTGTAAACTATCTCTAAGGCTACTGTTATCATCGTCCTGTAAACTATCTCTAAGGCTACTGTTATCATCGTCCTGTAAACTATCTATAAGGCTACTGTTATAATCACCCTAAAACGGCTCACAACGGCTGTACAGTCATGGAAATTTTTCATATATCATATAGCGATTAATTATGTATCGCTAAAGACTCGTAAAATAGTCGTATATAAAAAAAATATATAATTTACTATATATTACTAAACGAATATATATTAATTCTCATCGATACCAGAACTTAAGATGTTGAAGAAGAGTTAATTGATATTGACATTTAATTAATTTATGGTAACCAGCTCTTAATTAGCGTGTATCGGACTGCCTTTCTTAGACAACCCTTGAAAGACCTGTTCATTATAGCAAGAAAATATATTATTATTTTTTTTTAAGTCATCAAAGGTTAGTGTAATTAATAGAAGGAATTTGTTTGGACTGTCTTTAATCCACTTATAATACTTGAGTTAATTATTTTATGGGTATTTATAATTAGACCAGTTTATTTTTATTATTATTGTACAGTTAAATTACATAGTTCAGTTAAGAATATTTGGAATTAATTAGGAAATCCACTAAATACAGTTATGTTTTAAGTGGTACAATTCATTATTCAAGTGAGATTCTTAATTTACCACTTACGGGACAAAAAAAATTTAAGTGGTTCAAACAGAAATGGTGAGAGAGTTAGTTTTATTTATATTACCACCTGTAAATTATATTAATCATTAATACCATCAAAAAAAAAACCCTAAATGCTAAACATGACTCTGTATTTTTACTGCTGAAATGTATCACTTTACATTACAAGATACTGTAACTAATATTTACTTGTCTTATAAAGGTATTCAACTCACGGCCGAGAGATCACTGTACCTGTATACTAGACCTGATTTTGTACCTGTATTTACGAGTTAAGTTTATTTTTTCTAATTTACGATAAATGTAAGTAATTTTCTAGTCTTGTGTCGTGTAAGTTTACTAGTTATTACACCACAAAATAACGTATAAATTACACCGTATATTAGTGTATGTGTATATAGAAATACATAATATACAACACCTATTATAACAGCTGGATGGTGTATTATTATGTATGAGTGTTATTAAATGTATACTTAAGCCGTTCAGTAGGATTACACACTCCAGATAATACATACATACATACATACATACATACATACAGGAACATTACGTTATTATTAGCAATGTATTTCCTCTTTGTAAAATATCAAAATCTATGAAACCGTAAAATTCTCAGTGATTTACAAAGGCCTATTTTGGACGAAGGTACGCGGACTTACGACTAATTGTGTCTGGAATAATTACCCACTTAACGAGGTACTTGGAGAACTACTGAGAGACATATTTAATACGTTCTGGATATCTTCACGTTATATTAGATTGAAGAAGAAATTGTCTTATTGTTAAGTAACGTGAAGTAGCAAAGAGGATATCTAACAGTGAATATATTAAAGATTGATATCTCGATACTGCAATAGGTCTTCAGCACTAGATAGCAAGGATAGCAGGATAGCCGTGCCATTGTAAGATTTGGATTTGAATTTGATATCTCGACCTAGGCGGAAAATACACGGTTCTAGATGACACAGTAATACTAAACACGTTAATTTTCCCCATATTTTACTTTACTATCAATTACAAAATTAAAATACTTTACTACAAAAATAAAAATTAACTATTTTTGTATTTTAATTTTTTTAGATTCTATTAATTATTATAATGAGACTAACACGAACATTCTATCATAAATTTACATTATTCTTATTATTATTAACGGGAGCATTAAATTATTCTACATTCTTCAGTATTAAAATTTTTCTGCCTCACTAACCTAACCTAAGAAGACGTAATATTTAGTGACGTAAGTGACGGGCTTTAAATATCCTGAAACACGCTTTAAAAATAAGTTCATTTAAATGCCATAAACAAAGGCGAGTTATTTAATGTCACAAGAACAAGAATTTTAATTACCCAAAGAAAAAAAAATAATTGTCTTGGAAATTTTGTCAAATATTAACTTGCATGTCCTATGTATTAACTTACATGTCCTAAAATATTAACTTACATGTCCTAATAAGACACATCTCCCGTTCACCATAAAAGGATTTCACAATCTGTTTATTGGGCTTACCTGGAACACGAGGACAGGTAACACCCTCTACCTGGCCCACATTACAGGTAAGGAAGAAATGTTTAATCAATTACAAACATCAAGAGGATTTACTAAACGCCTCAACCCTTACTGAGGACATTATAAATCAAGAAATCGACTTCATATTCATTAGTGTGTTTGATTGGTATTTTATTTTTTACTTCAGGAAGAAAACAATTTTGTTTACGTCATAGCGATGGAAAGAAAAGATTAAAATTTATTTACTGTATTTTGTATTGATGTAAATAGCAAGGGAAATTAAAATAATGATCTTTGCAATAATAATAATAATGATGATGGTAATATTAATGAGAAGAAGAAGAAGGAAGGAAGAAAAGCTGAAGAAAGAAGAAAAATAGAAGCAGATGATGAAAGAAGAGAAAAATAAGAAAAACAAATAAGTTGCAGGTGAATAAAATAAAAAGCAGAAACAGAAGAAAGAAAAAAACAAACAAGAAAGAAAGAAAGAATACTAAGAAAAATAAAGAAAACCAGAATAATCTCTCCATTATGACCAAATATTAATAACGAAAACTAAGTAAATGAATGAATGAAACCCTGAAGAAACTGACCTCTTTAAATGGGTGTGTGTTATGTCTCTCTTGGCCGGACTCCCTCACTTCAAGTAATTATTTCAACCACGAGAAGTTTTTATCGTCTTCCCTTGTGTTGTCTTCAGCTGTCCTTGAGGTGTTACTAGGTCAAACTTGAGACATATTTTGAGTTGTAACTTTAAGGATGAGGTTGGCTTAGGTATACTTAGGGAATATTTAAAGACAGATTATAGATATGTCCCGATTTAAGTATATTTACATATAACCTAAGATGATTTTTGCTATACCTTAATTCAAAGTTAAGGTTATTTTTTATATGAACATCAGAGTAATTTTTTTTAAAGTGGTGTTACGTATTGATATTAATTACAGGCGATAATGGAAAACGAATTAATCTTTTCCATCTCCTTAAGTGGGAAACTAAAAATTCCATTTAAATACCTACAGTAGAAGCCAATGAAAACAAAATCAGTTATTTTTTTGTCTCATCAAACTGCCTTTCGAGTTTCCTCCTAATATAGCTCATAAATACAGCTAATATAACGTCAATTATAATATATCCCGCCTATATTATGAGAGCTGGAAATATACCTACAATAATACAAAAATATATCCCTCTTATATAATGAATGGGGTAATTATATAGATGGTTAAAAGCCTAATTTAGATATACCGAAAACTATAGAAATTTATATATGGCGAATTAAACCCGAATTGGCAGTACCGCTAAGACAAAACAAGTCTACGGTTATCCCCATCAATTGCCACGATAACTAGAATTTTTTTTTTCAAGTTCGTAAAATATTTAAAACAGGGAATTGAAACTTGGGAGTAAATGGTTATCCTTTAAATGCTACCAAGATAACACAGATTGATAACACGGCCAAGATAACATGTTTTTTTTGTTATCTTCGTCTTGTTTACAGTTTGGGATAACCAGTCATAGTAAACAATACTTGTGGTGGGGGTATGGTGTCGATAGTGGTAGTGGTGGCAATAAGACATGGTAATGATGATGATGATAGTGGTAGGTATGGTGTCGGTGGTGATAGTGATATTTATGCTGGTGGTAGGTATGGTGTCGGTGGTGATGGTAGTATTTTTGGTGCTAGTGAATATGGTATCGATGGTGGTAGTAGTAGTGATGATGATAGTGGTAGTGATGGTAGTTGCAGGCTAGTACAGAAAGAAAGTATAAGATATCAAACCATCTCCCGGCGGCTTGATTGCTTGTGGTACGAGTTAGTTATCCAATTTAAGACTTCCTACGGCAATAATTTTCAGAATACCTTAAGAGACAATAAATAACTCCAGATGTCTACGTGAAGGTGATAAGATGATATTTTGATAGTTCTAGTGTACAGGAGTTAGTACACTTTCTTCAGGTACGATAGTTTACTACCTGAGGACTCGGTATGTCTATCGATTCAAAATCCCATAGGCTATTCTAGTGTCGACAGTTCTGCCATTTTCCCCACTTGAGTATCTAGAAAGAGAATCACTTAATACTCACTAGTGATTCTTGTAAGTGTCTATAATGTCATTTCCCCACTACATGAGAATCCTGTAGATGTATATATTATTGTATTAATGAATCTGGTAAAAGTTTAATTCAATGGTAGTGTGTGATACAGGTCCTTTGTAGTCTAATGCCTCACACGACACGACACACTAGGTGAGAGACTCTATATTGTGAATAATCTGAAAACAAAAAAATGCTCAAATCAACATAGGAACAAATATGAAAAAATTACCACTGTAAATAAAAACTCCATACATACTGAATTATTAACCAAACAGAAATAAAAACATCCATACATACAAAAAATGCCCATACATACAGAGTGAATAAAAGCGACAATGCCTTAAAAATGTTCTGATATTAAAAAAAAATCCTAAACAAAAATTATACCTCAGATAGAATAATAATAAAAGCAAAAATACCCACGAAAATACTAATACAAACAGAAGACCATCGGCATTATGTAGCATTGAGTTCCATATAGGTAATGTATATAAATTGAGTATATGTATATAAAAGCAAAGACAAAATAGTAAATAACTTTTCCATCACTTTTTATTTATCTATTTATATGTTTTTGTCTATCTACTTGTATATATCTTTCTATCAACTCATATATCTACTTATATATATATTTATCTATCCAATTATAATTATCTACTTGCAACGTAAACAAAAAAGTCACTACGTCATGACTTTTCGGTATTTTCGCTGTTTGTATCCATGACTTGTTTATTTTGTTTTCGTAGTTTACATAATAATTTATCTCAAAAGTTCAGGTAAACAAAAAAAAACCCTGGAAATAATCGATACACATGGTTTAAAATTATTAACACAGGTACCAGGTGTTTTTAATTAACGTAAGATTAATAGTTATAAGTATTAAGGTTTCTTGTTGGAGTTAAAATATGGTAAATATATGTTAATTAAT
This sequence comes from Homarus americanus, assembly GCF_018991925.1. Taxonomy (NCBI): domain Eukaryota; kingdom Metazoa; phylum Arthropoda; class Malacostraca; order Decapoda; family Nephropidae; genus Homarus; species Homarus americanus. The sequence goes on from NW_024744395.1 coordinate 14,004, forward strand.
ATAGTTTGTGTAAATGTGTTAGTTAATATAGCTTGTGTTAATTATTATTTTTGGTGTAGTTTGATATATGCAAATTTATATTATTTACTGTTTAATATCCTCATATGTAAATTATGCTTGATATATAATTTAGTATATGTATAGTGAAACCTCTATTCAACGGACTCTTTGTGGAGGAATGTCTGTTATATCAAGTGTCCGTTAGATGTGAGGACCGCCATCTAACGGACGACATGGAGAGAACAGTCCGTTAGGTTTCACTGTAAATTCGTCACTTATTACTGTGCCTAGAGCCTTGCTTCACCACTCTAGCAGGTTAAAACATAATAGAATTTTACACTCATATATGACGAAGTATTCTCAAAGTATATAAAACAAATGTTGAAAATATAAAATAATTTCAATGTGAACGTTATCAACTTTTCTCGATTATTATTATTATTATTATTATTATTATTATTATTAATAATAATATTATTATTATTCGTTAGATAATTAGGAAACTTTAAAGTGTTGAGAAAATTCGTATTATTAAGTGTAATGTCTTGAAAATAGACCTAAATATATATTACAGTGCATGACAGTGTGTATTCGCTAGCTGTTGTACATGTTTTAATTTTTCATGATATTTCCTGAGGAGTTTTGGATGGCGTCTTGTAAATATTTTCAATGGAGATTAGCCCACCAAAAAAATAAGAATAATAGAAAATGAACCGAAAACAAAATCACGAGTGAGAAATGTTATTTATGTTGTGTTGTCGAAGTAAGAGATACAATTGAGACCCTGCAATTGTGTGTAAATGAGGCAGAAAGCCAGATCAGCAACCTGGGACTTGGTCACAATTTTTGTGATGCCATATGGCAGCAGGGTCTACCATTACACAACACATTATGCCTCCAATATCTTTCCAGGCGGTAGTACTTGCATGTTTAATGACTGACTGTTACCTATTTGGTTATATTGTTGGTAATACATAAAATAATAGCGCCTGACGTAATGTAGCTTCTAACATTTGTCTTTGGGTTCATTATTCCCGGTCATATACTGTATATAAGAGTAATGCATGACGTCAAATAACTCACAGCTTTTTTACTTTTTTTTACCCATGATGATACATAATATTCGTGCATGACTTCGTGCGGGTTTACAATTTTCCCTCGAGTACATATCACCCGAAGATAAGTGCGTGACGTCGAGTGGTCGCTTACAACCTGTTCTTTGTTTTAGTCGTCTTGGTAGTGCATGACATGGCCGGAAAAGAGACTGTGATGGCTGGTGACATGTAATTGGGGTTAGGATAAGCTATCGATAATGATAAACCGTAAGTTGATTTGACCTAGGATAACCCAATAAGGTTGTTTAGTGAGCCTTGGGTGAGAATCTACGGGTATAATAGCTGGCAGTTTTGGGGAAGACACGGCTGAAGGATCCTAGGGAAGACACGGAAGAAGGATCCTGGGGAAGACACGGCTGAAGGATCCTGGAGAAAACACGGAAGAAGTATCCTGGGGAAGACACGGCTGAAGGATCCTGGAGAAGACACGGAAGAAGGATCCTGGAGAAGACACGGCTGAAGGATCCTGGAGAAGACACGGCTGAAGGATCCTGGGGAAGACACGGCTGAAGGATCCTGGGGAACACACGGAAGAAGGATCCTGGGGAAGACACGGCCAGCTGAAGGATCCGGGGGAAGACACGGCTGAAGGATCCTGGGAAGACACGG
>NW_024744396.1:0-11967 GCF_018991925.1 Homarus americanus
TGGACTGTGGGGGAGTTGATCCTGTAGGTGGAGCAACAGCAGGTGGTGATGGTGGACTGGTGAGGGAGGTGATCCTGTAGGCACAGTGGCAGCAGCAGGTGGTATTGGTGGACTGTGGGGCAGTTGATCCTGTAGGTGCAGCAGCAACAACAACAGCAACATCAGCAGTAGTTGGTGGTGGCGGCGGCCTGTGGGGGAGTTTATCCTGTAGCTGCAGCATCAGCAGCAGGTGCTGGTGGTGGACTGTTGGGGAGTTGATCCTGTAGGTGCAGCAGCAGGTGATGGTGGTAGTGGACTGTTGGGGAGGTGATCCTGTAGGTGCAGCAGCATCGGGTGGTGATGGTGGACTGTGGGGGAGTTGATCCTGTAGATCCAGCAGCAGCAGGTGATGGTAGTGGACTGTGGGGAAGTTGATCCTGTAGGTGCAGCAGCAGCAGCAGTTGGTGGTATGGACTTTGGGGGAGTTGATCCTGTAGGTGCAGCAGCAGCAGCAGCAACAACAACAGCAGCAGCAGCAGCAGTAACGCTTAGCAGCAGCAGTAGCAATAGTAGCAGTAGTTGGTGGTGGCAGCGGCGGCCTGTGGGGGATTGATCCTGTAACTGCAGCATCAGCAACAGGTGAGTGGTGGTTGACTGTGGGGAGTTGATCCTGTAGGTGCAGCAGCAGCAGCAACAGCAGCAGCGCTTGCTGCAGCTTTAGCAACAGCACAACAACAGGGCAGCAGCAGCAGCGGCAGCAGGAGTGGTGGTAGTGGGCTGTGGGGGAGTTGATCCTGTAGGAGCAGCAGCAGCAGCAGCAGCAGGTGGTGATGTCGTGGTGTTAGAGTTGATCCTGTAACTGCAGCAGCAGCAGGTGGTGGTGGTGGTGAGGTAGTTGGGGAGTTGATCCTGTAGGTGCAGCAGCAGGTGGTGGTGGACTGTGGGGAGTTGATCCTGTATGTGCAGCAGCAACAGCAGGTGGTGGTGGTGGATTGGGGGGTCGTTGATCCTGTAGGTGCAGCAGCAGCAGCAGCAGGAGGTGGTGGTGGATTGTGGGGGAGTTGATCCTGTAGGTGCTGCAACAACAACAGCAGCAACAACAGCAGCAGCAGCAGCAGCAGGTGGTGGTAGTGGGCTGTGGGTGAGTTGATCCTGTAGGTGCAGCAGCAGCAGCAACAACAACAAGAGCAGCAGCAGCAACAACAGCTGCAGCAGGTGGTGGTAGTGTACTGTGGGGGAGTTGATTCTGTAGGTGCAGCAGCAGCAGGTGGTGGTGGACTGTGGGGGAGTTGATCCTGTAGGTGCAGCAGCAGCAGCAGGTGGTGGTGGTGGATTGGGGGAGTTGATCCTGTATGTGCAGCAGCAGCAGCAGGTGGTGGTGGACTGTGGTGGAGTTGATCCTGTAGGTTGCAGCAGCTGAAAGCAACAACAACATAGCAGCAGCAGCAGGTGGTGGTAGTGGACTGTGGGGTAGTTGATCCTGTAGATGCAGCAGCAGCAGGTGATGTGTTAGTGGACTGTGGGGGATTGATCCTCTAGGTGCAGCAGCAGCAGCAGGTGGTGTTAGTGGACTTTGGGGGATTGATCCTGTAGGTGCTTGGCAGCAGCAGCAACAGCAGCAGGTGGTGGTGGCGGCGGCCTGTGGGGATTGATCTTGTAGGTGCAGAAGCTTGAGTGGTGGCCTGTAGGGAGTTGATCCTGTAGCTGCAGCATCAGCAACAGGTGGTGGTGGTTGATTGTGGGAGTTGATCTTGTAGGTGCAGCAGGAGCAGCAGTGGCAGGTGGTGGTAGTGGGCTGTGGGGAGTTGATCCTGTATTTGCAATGGCAGCAGGTGTGATGGTGAACTTTGGGGGAGGTGATCTTGAAGGAAGGTACAGCCGCAGCAACAGGTGGTGGTGGTTGACTGTGGGGGAGTTGATCTTGTAGGTGCAGCAGGAGCAGCAGTAGCAGGTGGTGGTAGTGGGCTGTGGGGGAGTTGATCCTGTATTTGCAATGGCAGCAGGTGGTGATGGTGGACTGTGGGGGAGGTGATCTTGAAGGTACAGCCGCAGCACCAGGTCGTGATGGACTGTGGGGGAAGTGATCTTGTATGTGCAGCAGCAGTAGGTGGTGGTAGTGGACTGTGGGTGAGTTGATCCTGTATTTGCAGCAGCAGCAACAACAACAAGAGCAGCAGCAGGTGGTGGTAGTGTACTGTGCAGCAGGTGGAGGTAGTGTACTGTGGGGGAGTTGATCCTGTAGGTGCAGCAGCAGCAACAGTAGGTGGTGGTGGTGGACTGTGGTGGAGTTGGTCCTGTAGGTGCAGCAGCTGCACTACCAGCAGCAACAACAACAACAACATAAGCAGCAGCAGCAGGTGGTGGTAGTGGATTGTGGGGCAGTTGATTCTGTAGGTGCAGCAGCAACGGCAGGTGGTGGCGGTGGACCGTGGGGGAGTTGATCCTGTAGGTGCAGCAGCAGCTGCAGTTGGTGGTGGTATACTGTGGGGGAGTTGATCCTGTAGGTGCAGCAGCAGCAGGTGGTGATGGACTGTGGGGGAGGTGATCCTGTAGGTGCAGCAGCAACAGCAGGTGGTGGTGGTGGGCTGTGGGGGAGTTGATCCTGTAGGTGCAGGAGCAACAGCAGGTGGTGGTGGACTGTGGGGGGATGTGATCTTGTAGGTGCAGCAGCAGGTGGTGGTGGACTGTGGGGTAGTTGATCCTGTAGGTGCAGCTCCAGAGTGGTGGTGGACTGTGGGGGAGTTGATGCCCTAGGTGCAGCAGCAACACCAACAACAGTAGCAGGTGGTGGTAGTGGACTGTGGGGGAGGTGATCCTGTAGGTGCAGTAGCAGCAGGTGGTGATGGTGGACTATGTGGGAGTTGATCCTGTAAGTGTAGTGGCAGCAGGTGGTGGTGGACTGTGGGGAGTTGATCCCTGTCGGTGCAGTGGCGGCAGGTGGTGATGGTGGACTGTGGGGGAGGTGATCCTGTAGGTGCAGCAGCAGCAGGTGGTAGTGGACTGTGGGGGAGTTGATCCTGTCGGTGCAGTGGCGGCAGGTGGTGATGGTGGACTGTGGGGGAGGTGATCCTGTAGGTGCAGCAGCAGCTGGTGGTTGTAATAGGCCCCTGTCTCATCAACAGAACGTATTTTATAAATGGGTCAATACATCTGATATTATATTCAGATTCACCACCCTGTAACTTTCCACTGTCTATGAGTAAGACATGAGATGGACACGTGAGCGGGCAACTCACCCAAGAGGGCGAGACCCATAGCTCAGCATTTCTGTAAGCACGCACTGCGATGCCCCTAAGCTTCAGTAGCTCACCTCAACTCATATCGTAAGGACGTGACCTAACTTTTATCATACATAAACGCCGTCCCTTTCTCATTCACTCTTAGACAGTGAGACTTACGGTTGATATACACTCAGGAATTATATATACAACCTTTTATAATAAAACAAAGGAACTACCCTTTGGGTTTCGTTACTTAAAACCCAAATATAAATATGTGTGAATGGACTGGTTAATTGGACAAGCGGCCGATTCATATAGGTGGCAAGCGGTGTGTACGGATTCTTCAAACTGGTAGTCGTATCATCCGTCTGTGTTTTGTGAAAAACAAGAAAACACACAGCAGTGACGCGTTACATAATCCGAGTGTTTAAAACTATATCCCGTATTGATACGATATGTAGTGAGCGCTCCTTATCTCTGTCACATACAAATACGTGCAGAATTCGTAATATACATATATTACAGCCTGTTGGTACATATCCAGATTGAGCCGGTTGAGATAGACTCCACTCAGCATTCCCTAGACATTACAGTGTTGCAGTGTTGAAAAAAAAAAGTTTCGTAGCCTGGTCTTCAATTGGTATTTCACTAACAGCTTGGGCAGTATTGTTGTGTCGTCAGCGCGAATTACGAAGTTCCGGTGTCATCATACAGATCTCCATATATACGTGGACTGTGAAGACTTGGCACACGGCAGTTTCGCCAGCGAACCAGCAACCACCAGTGTGATAACCAATCATCAGCAGTTTTCTGATCGCCGGAGGAGGAATTCACCTAATTCAAGTGGACTCGTTGCCAAGGAAACCAGCAGCAGCGCACGCATCCTAGGAAGAGGCCCCGCCCACGCTGCACCCACCACTCCACTCAGAACTTTTGAAGGATCACATTTTCTATACAGACGTACTACTCTGTATAAATAGGTATTTAAATTACATAGTTCTACACACATGAACACGTTCGAGAGATATCTTCACACCGATAGGTTCGTCGGATAGGATTATTTCAATGATAAAGTGTCGAATGTAAGATTAATGTATTGAAATCCTATAATTTACAGTAGTTTGTAAGTGTCTGTCTACTTATTGATGGTTTAATAATTAACTACAATTCATATTCATTTGTCTTGTAAATGAGAGGCAAGTGATCTACTTACTGTTAAGTATTCATTGACCCAAGGGGGCTAATAGATAATTTCTAAGTTTCCCATGTCTAATGTAGATGAAATCGAACGCCTAGCGCAACTGTTTGCTGATAACCAACTCATCGATGATCAAGCCCAGACTGACATAGATTTTGAGTATGGAACACAGTTAAATGATTCGGTAGGAAGTAGTGAGAAAGTTATTGACGAATCATTTGACGACTTAAACCGTCGTACCCTACGGTCTGGTAATCACTATAGTACCTCACCTAAGTATACTAAAGCAGTTACCCCTGTTACAGGTGATAGTGTGTCTGCTGCTAAATCGGTAACAACCTTATTAACCCAGCCTTCTGTAAGAGTAAGAATACTAACTTGCTTAATACTAACACTACAATGGCGTTTTCTAACCCTCACACCAGTACTACTACCACACCTAAAGCTGATACATGTAATGTTATTAATATCATGCAGCGCGGCAATTAAGTTCGAAATTTCACGGGACAAGACGATTATAGGGTCGCACATTTTATTCGTGCATGTGAAGATAGCATGCGCAATAGTCACATAACGACTGACGAAGAAAAGAAAGCATATGTACGTTCCCATATAACGCAGGGTTCCTATGCAGGCAGTCGTTTAAATGCGTTTGGTTTACAAAGCCCTGACTATGAAAAGTTCAAGCGAACGCTAATTGGGATTTTTGGGGGTAGGTCACAGCAGGGCCAACTAGGCTGGTACAACTCACGGGGTGATATGCCACCGGACAATGTGGAAACATTGATAGAACTAATAAGTTTTCTTCTTTCCGTCCGTGTTCCCTTGTATAGCCGGGCACAGGAAGTACAGTATGAACCACCCTTGGATATGGTGGAATACGCAAACAAGCTCTGTCCCCAGGCTACGGGCCCCTTACTGGCGCAGCCCTCAGTGACGTCACCACAACCCCAGCCGTCTCAGATGCCACAGATGCCTCACTCTCAGACTCCTTATGCTACACACTTAGCTTCGATTACTCCTCCCCGCCTAACATATAAACAGAAAACATCGTTACGGTGCGCACATTGTAATAAATGTGGCCACGTAATGGAAGATTGTTTTCAGCTCCGAGGTAATAGTGCAAATTTTAAGTTCACACCCGGTGCAAAGCCATTCTCAAGGTCAAACAGTGAGGTAGCCAAAGCAGCACCTCCTACCCAGACAGCGCGCAAATGGTGCGCTCTTCATAAATCGACATCTCATAGTTCACATGAGTGCGATATACTAATAAAGGCTAGGGGAGTGGACCTAAGTGAAACGGAGGTGTCGTATAGGCGCAAGCAGAAACGTCCCCAGGACAAGTCATCTGGGGAAGACCAGAGCACACCACAGCACGGAGAGGGATAGATAGGGTAATCCCAACCCCTCCTCACAGCACTTCTATAGCGGCCTCATTAATAGCGGCGCTTAGAAAAGTGGAAGTGTTGTCAGTGCCGGTGAGAGTGGATAATACCAGATTGGCTCTTGATATAGACACAGGTGCTTGCGCTAATGTATTGGCCTTGACATCATATCACGAGTTACAACGTAAATTCCCTCACCGCAAATTCAAATGGAGGCCTAGTAACGCTGAGCTCGAAGGAGTTTCAGGTACTCAGCTGAGCATCAAAGGAATGGTGACGTTACCACTCAGATTCTCAAGACGTGGTTCTCCCTTCTACGCGGACTTTTATATAGTTCAGCAGTTCAATTTGCCAGCTGACGGGTTACTTGGTCTACCAACTCTTCGAAAGAACATGATAGATGTTCATCCACGTAATAATAGTGTTACGTTTAAAGGTGTTTCCTACACAGCAATGAGTCATTCTGAACCTATGCTCACCGCTAGGACGAAAGTGTTGTCTACCAATCCTATTAAGAGGAAGGCGGATCATGCGTCAGAGAATACCTCTCGACCTCAACCACACACTTTCCCAGCGTGATTACAGCAGCAAGAGTTGGAAGATAGTACCTGCAATTTTGAAGAGTACTCTCCATTACCAGAATGAGGAATTCACCAACGCAACAATCCTGTGAGCTGAAGTGAACATTAGTTTCTGCAAATGATTTGTTCACTGCCCAGGGTGTGACAGGACGTGACTGCAGTTGTTGTGACTACTCACCAATCAACATCCTGTCAACAAAATTCTTTCGTATGGCGTGAACAACCCCCAGTTACCAGCACCCAGCACCCACCCTAGTGATGATGACACATCCGGTCTGAGAGATGGTCTCTGCATTCTGAGGTATGGTGTTGTGGATGACGTTGTGTGACCATTAGCGGCGGTTTGCTGTACTCAGGATTTTTGTGAACATTGACCCAGTCACCGGACCTTGGAATCAGCTGTGTCTGCTGTGAGACACACACACACAAGTCTACGGGATTGCGGCAGCAATTTCACAATATCACGAATCTTAAATAAAGGATGTTATTTGTGTGATTTTCTAGTATATCACAACCATGTCGAAGTGCAACCAAATAAATTCCTAATTCGAGGTATTGTTGCGAATTGCCAACAGACTCGACTGGCCAGGATAGATCAAATAGCACCACATGTTAAGGTGATCGATCATCCTCAGGGCAAGACACGCCTTTTAGAGCTGCTTGCCGACTACAGAAATATAGTAGCCTTGCCAGGGGAAACACTGGGTCAGACAGATTTAACATCCCATCATATAGCGTTAAAGGAAGGAACCAACCCTATTTACGTACCAGCTTATAGACTACCTCATAGCCAGCGCGCTGTAGTGCAAGATATGGTATAGGGTATGTTAGATGAGAATGTCATTAGACACTCAAAATCCCCCTTTAATAGCCCATTATTCCTCGTCCCGAAAAAGGATGGTGGATGGCGCCCTGTCATAGATTTCAGGCGCGTAAATGATCAAACAATCCCTGATAGGTACCCAATGCCTATCTTGAGTGACATATTGCAATCCTTAGGCAAGGATAATGCGGTATTTAGCAACTTAGATTTGCTTAGTGGGTATTGGCCAATACCACTCGATGAGAAATCACGAGAAATCACGGCATTTAGCACGCCTCTAGGCCACTTTGAGTTTCTACGAATGCCATTTGGTCTCAGAAATGCCCCACTAACATTTCAAAGAATGATCAACACCCTGTTTGCCGGACTAATTGGTAACACAGTCTGCGCTTATTTGGATGATCTAATAGTAGTCAGTAAGGACGTTGATTCCCATCTGATTAAACTGCGCGAAGTTTTGGCCAAACTTTCCACAGCAGGCCTCAAAATAAAACTCTCAAAGTGCGAGTTTTTAAAATCCAGAATCCATTTCCTTGGTCATGTAGTCGACGGTGAGGGCATACACACAGTTAATGATAAAGTCAAAGCTGTATCTCAGTTCCCGCGTCCTACCTCAAATGATCATGTGCGTAGCCTTCTCGGATTATCTGGTTATTATCGTTCCTTTATCAAGGACTATGCAACATTAGCATCGCCCCTAACGAGGTTGCTCAAAAAAGATGCAGTGTTTATATAGGATGCTGAACACGAGGAAAGTTTTACGGCATTGAAGACAGCGCTAACCAATGCCCCGGTTCTAGCATTCCCAGACTACACTCAACCTTTCACTCTCTGTACTGACGCTTCCGGAATTGGAGTCGGAGCAGTGCTCATGCAAGAGGACACGCGTGGGAAGTTTAGAGTGATAGCATTTGCAAGTCGCAAACTAATCGATGCTGAAACACGTTATTCGGTGACGCATTTAGAAACGTTAGCCGTTGTGTGGGCACTTAAGAAGTTCAAGGACATTATCTTTGGCTACAAGATAACTGTTTTTACTGATCATGCGGCAGTCACCGAACTGTTCCATGGCAGAAACTTATCAGGCAGATTAGCACGCTGGTATCTGACAATTCAAGAGTTTGACCCCGAATTTAGGTATTTACCTGGGAGGGCGAATGTTGTCGCCGACGCTCTGTCAAGAAATATAGCACCAGTTATGCCTGTATCAACATTCACTCTTTCGCAGCTGGAAGATGAGCAACGACGCGACCCATATTGGTCAGCTGTTATTTTTGCTCTCGAATCGGGCGAGGATGTTCAACTCCCAAGTTATTTCTTCCCTTAAGTCAGTTTGAATTACGACATAACATACTCAATAGGACGAGAAAATCTCCTGAGGGTAATGTGTCTCAAATAGTCGTACCTGACACGTTGCGCAAAGCAGTAATGACATTGTTCCACGATGTCCCACAAGCAGGTCACCAAGGTCGTGATAAATGCTTAGCGGATTTACGAAAGAAGTATTTCTGGAACACTATGAAGAAAGACATAGAATTACACATAGCTAATTGTTTGGCATGTGCTCAACATAAAGGATCAACAGGATCACCTGCCCCGATTACAATATCCTACACCAGACCGTCCGTTTGACACAGTCGCTGTTGACTTGTTACAACTCCCAATGAGTCATCAGGGATCAGGATACGTCTTAGTGTGTGTGGATCATTTTTCCAGGTTCGTGGTCTTGGTCCCACTAAAAAGCAAAACGGCCGAAGCAGTAGCCTATGCATTAGTGATGAATCTCATATGTCCATATACTACGCCTAAAGTTCTACTCTCTGACAATGGAACAGAGTTCAAGAATGAGCTAATAGAGCATATATGTGCACAATATGGAATTAAACAAACTTTTGTGACAGCTTATCATCCACAGGCTAATGGCCTTGTTGAAAGAACCAATCGTAAAATCCTAGAAATACTGCGTCCAATTGTTAGTGGTTTTCAATACGCATGGGAGGATTGGTTACCGCAGGTTGCAGCGTCGATTAATGGGTCAGTTAATAGCTCTACGGGCAAAACACCCTACTATATTGTCTATGGTACAGATAAACGTCTGCCTTACGACATCCTTACAGAGGCGCCATACCCGGTATATAATACGGATGATTTTGCGGCAAAACAAATTCATGTCTTTACAGAAATTCATAACCAAGTACGATCACAGCTAGCGGCGTCACGCGCCGAAATGATCATCAAACAACATAAACATGCTAAACCTATCGCACTGAACGTTGGGGACGCTGTTATGTTACAGGAACCTGAAAGGAACTCCAAACTTTCGGCGAAATTTTCTGGTCCATTCCGCATAATCTCAAAAGAAGCAGGCAACAAATTCAAAATATGGAAGCCTAATGCACAGATCGCAGATGTCGTGCACGCGGATCGTCTGAAGAAGACCCAGATAAATGTCTTACCTCCAGTTGATGATAATGTGATTGATACATCCTTACAGACTGTTCAGAAGCAAAATGTCCCAAATGACTATTGTATGAAACTACGTTCTGCGAGTAGAAGTTAACTCGTACTTTCGCGTCAGATGGAAAACGTCGACGGCCAACTACAATCAGCATTGGACATTCTTCATGGTCTCAGCACAGCTTCGATGAATTCGACAATAGTTTCATGGACGTTGTCGTTCAAGCTGTATCTCAACAGAATCGTGTTATTTCTCAAACCTTTCACGCGATTACTGCTCTAGAATCAAAGGTTAATGCAATCATAATGGAGTCTAACCAAGTTTCGAGGATTGTTACTAGGTTACAGAAAGCAATTCCGACGTTAGAATGGCTCCTTTACTTCACAGAATATTTGCATGCTGCTGAAATTTCAGTTCATAAAATTGTAACCTCTAAAAATGAACTAATAGACAGATAGGACGTGTGGACGCGAAGCTTGTGCCTGTGCAGACGCTTCTTGAAGCTTTAAAAATAGCCAAGTTGCAGTATCATTTAACTCCGATTTTCAATGACAATGAGGTTCACTATTATTACCCGCTGTTGGAGTCAACCCTCACGCAAAATGCAATTCTGATCCACATTCCTATGCGAGGGCAACATGAGTTTAATGCATGGCATTTAGAACCCTTCCCCTGGTTTGTGAACGACACACTGTATACCCTAGATAGGCCTAAAGAACTTTTCTTAGTAGATGAAGAATATTCATTGTTATCAATAGAGGATTCTGAGGTACTGTCACGGTGTAAGTCGCCTTATCTACACCTACACGTATGTCCAGCCTACATGTTTGCATTTATTCCTGCTGCAGAAGGAATATGTGAATTGGCAGTCATACAACCAAATGTACGCACAGCGTTAGCGCAATGCAGTTATAGGCCAGTTAGTCTAAAGACTGTGTTCCACGCTCACCTTCACAATGTGCAGTATTTGCTCTTTCCAAATCTCACTACTGTAATTTTAAAATGCCAAAATGGTGTTAAGCAGCTAGTTGTGAAAGGGCATTACAAGGCTCCTGATTACTGTGAAATCACTTGTAGTACATTACTGACCTTGCCTACTCATCAGCATTTTGCGTTAAATCGAAAACTCAAGTCTGCTTTAATTCCACTTCCTATAATGAATTTCACTATCAAGGATATTCAAATAGTATCAGAGAAATTAAAAGTGTTAGCTTTCTTGAACGAGACACATTTTGCTGATTTGAATAATAACTTGCCATTTTACCTGTCACGGGAATTTGCACTACCAAGTCTTACGATTCCCTCCATTCTGTTAATTCTGGCAATAATGTTCCAGTTCTGTTATTACCGGGCAGTATCATCCAAATTCAACATTGTTCATAACATACTAACCCGTACGACACAAAAGTCTAGGTCCCCTGTAGTAGAGAATACCCCTACAGTAATTTCCCCAGCTTAGTGTCTACATATCTGTTTATAACATGGTTAGGGTTGTCTAGGATGTACTGTACTCTGTGAGTTATTTAGGCCTCACGGAGCTCGGCTGGTAGGTGACCGAGCGATGTAATAGGCCCCTGTCTCATCAACAGAACGTATTATATAAATGGGTCAATACATCTGATATTATATTCAGATTCACCACCCTGTAACTTTCCACTGTCTATGAGTAAGACATGAGATGGACACGTGAGCGGGCAACTCACCCAAGAGGGCGAGACCCATAGCTCAGCATTTCTGATAGCACGCACTGCGATGCCCCTAAGCTTCAGTAGCTCATCTCAACTCATATTGTAAGGACGTGACCTAACGTTTATCATACATAAACGCCGCCCCTTTCTCATTCACTCCTAGACAGTGAGACTTACGGTTGATATACACTCAGGAATTATATATACAACCTTTTATAATAAAACAAAGGAACTACCGTTTGGGTTTCGTTACTTAAAACCCAAATATAAATATGTGTGAACGGACTGGTTAATTGGACAAGCAGCCGATTCATATGGTGATGGTGGACTGTGGGGGAGTTGATCCTGTAAGTGTAGTGGCAGCAGGTGGTGATGGTGGACTGAGGGGGAGGTGATCCTGTAGGTGCAGTGGCAACAGGTTGTGGTGATGGTGGACTGTGGGGAAGGTGATTCTGTAGGTGCAGCAGCAGCAGGTGGTGATGGTGGACTGTGGGGTAGTTGATCCTGTAGGTGCAGTGGCAGGTGGTGGTGATGGTGAAGTGTCGGGGAGGTGATCCTGTAGGTGCAGCAACAGCAGCAGGGGGTGGTGGTGGGCTGTGGGGGAGTTGATCCTGTAGGTGCAGCAGGAGCAGCA
>NW_024744397.1:0-58166 GCF_018991925.1 Homarus americanus
TCATTATTACTTCTACGTTCAGTTACGTATTGCTGGGGTACTGAGGGGTAGGGGATGGGGTACAGGGGGTAGGGGATGGGGGTACTGAGGGGTAGGGGATGGGGTACTGAGGGGTAGGGATGGGGTACTGAGGGGAGGGGATGGGGTACTGAGGGGTAGGGGATGGGGGTACAGAGGGGTAGGGATGGGGTACTGAGGGGTGGGGATAGAATACTGAGATAGGGGATGGGGGTGAGGGGTAGGGGATGGGGTACTGAGGGGTAAGGGATGGGGGAATTGGCACTGGGGGTAGGGGATGAGGGGTACTGAGGGGTGAGGGACAGGGGTACTGAGTGGTATGGGATGGGAGTACTGAAGGGTGGGGATGGGGTACTGAGGGCGGGGATGGGGTACTGAGGGGTAGGGATGGGGTACTGAGGGGTGGGGATGGGGTACTGAAGGGTGGGGATGGGGTACAGAGGGGTGGGGATGGGGTACAGAGGGGTGGGGATGGGGTGCAGGGGTGGGGATGGAGGGGTAGGGGATGGGGTACTGAGGGGTGGGGATGGGTACTGAGGTGGGGATGGGGTACAGGGGGTGGGGATGGGGGTACTGAGGGGTGGGGATGGGGGTACTGGGGGTGGGGATGGGGGTACTGAGGGGTGGGGATGGGAGTACTGAGGGTAGGGGATGGGTTACAGAGGGGTGGGGATGGGGTACTGAGGGGTAGGGATGGGGGTACTGGGGGTGGGATAGTACAGGGGTGGGATGGAGGTGCTGAGGGTGGGGACCAGGGGTACTGAGGGGTAGGGGATGGGGGTACTGAGGTGGGGATGGGGGTACTGGGGATTTGGGTAAGACTCTCTCTCTCTCTCTCTCTCTCCTCTCTCTCTCTCTCTCTCTCTCTCTCTCTCTCTCTCTCTCTCTCTCTCTCTCTCTCTCTCTTCCACCTTCCCTTTTCCTTCTTTCTCCCTCCATAGTTTTGTGTGTGTGTGTGTGTGTGTGTGTGTGTGTGTGTGTGTGTGTGTGTGTGTGTGTGTGTGTAAATATATAATTAGATAAGTAAGATAATATTATGCATTTTGTTACATTAATATATTACTTACAACCCACCATACCTCCTAAACCACCATACCTCCCTCCTAAACCACCCACACCATACCTCCTAACCACACCACACCTCCCTCCTAAACCACACCAACCTCCCCTCCCTAAAACACCACCTCCCTCCTAACCACCATACCTCCCTCCCCAAACCACACCATATCCCTCCTAAACCACACACCATACCTCCCTCCTAACCACACCATACCTCCCTCCCTAAACCACACCATACCTCCCCTCCCTAAACCACCATACCTCCCCTCCCTAAACCACCATACCTCCTTCCCAAACCACACCATACCTCCCTCCTAAACCACACCCATACTTCCCTCCCTAAACCACCATACCTCCCTCCCCTAAACCACACCATACTTCCCTCCCATAAACCACACCACCTCCTCCTAAACCACCGCCACCGCCCTCCTAAGACACACCATACCTCCCTTCAACCACACCATATCTCCCTCCTAAACCACACCATACCTCCCTCCCTAAACCACACCCCTACACCTCCCTCCCTAAACCACCATACCTCCCTCCCCTAAACCACACCACACCTCCCTCCTAAACCACACACCATACCTCCCTTCCCAAACCACCATACCTCCTCCTAAACCACACCATACCTCCCTCCCTAAACCACACACACTTCCCTCCTAAACCCACCATACCCTCCATAAACACCATACCTCCTCCCTAAACCACCATACCTCTCCCTAAACCACACCATACCTCCCTCCCTAAACCACACCATACTTCCTCTAAACCACCATACATCCCCTCCTAAACCACACCATACCTCCCTCCCTAACCCACCTTCCCTCCCAAACCACACCATCACCTCCCTCCCTAAACACACAATACCTCCTCCCCAAACCACACACCACTTCCCCTCCCTAAACCACCATACCTCCCTCCTAAACCACACCATACCTCCCTCCCTAAACCACACCATACTTCCTCCTAACCACCATACTCCTCCCTAAACCACACCATACCTCCCTCCTAAGCACCATACCTCCCTCCATAAACCACACCATACCTCCCTCCCTAAACCACACCATACCTTCCCCCTAAAACCACACCATACCTCCCTCCCTAAACCACCATACCTCCTTAAACCACCCATACCTCCCTCCTAAACCACCCATACCTCCCTCCCTGAACCACACCCTCACCTCCCCTAAACCCACACACAACCCCTCATACCTCCTCCCTAAACCACACCATATCTCCCTCCCTAAACCACACCCATACCTCCTCCCTAAACCACCATACCTCCCTCCCTAAACCACCATACCTCCTCCCTAACCACACTCCCTCCTAAACCACCATCCTCCTCCCAAACCACACCACTTCCTGAACCACACCTCCCTCTCCCTAAACACACCATACCTCCTCCTAAACCACCACATACCTCCTCCTAAACCACACCATACCTCCTCCTAAAACCACACCATGTCTCCTCCTAAACCACACCATACCTCCCTCCCTAAACCACACCATACCTCCTTCCCCAAACCACACCACACCCCCCCCAAACCCACCCCCCCCAAACCACACCAACCCCCAAACCACACTTCCTCCCTCCCTAAACCACACCATCCTCCCCTCCTAAACCACACCATACCTCCTTCAAACCACACCACTACCTCCCTCCACCACACCATACCTCCCTCCTAAAACCACACCATACCTCCCTCCCTAAACCACACCATACCTCCCTCCTAAACCACACCATACCTCCCTCCCTAAGCCCACACCATACCTCCCTCCTAAACACCTACCTCCCTCCCTAAACCACACCATACCTCCCTCCCAAACCACACCATACCTCCCTCCCCTAAACCACCACCTCCCTCCCTACCCACCAGCCTCCCTCCCTCCCTAAACCACACCATACCTCCCTTCCCAAACCCACCATACCTCCCCTCTAAACCACACCCACCTCCTCCTAAACCCCCATACCTCCCTCCTAAACCACACCATACCTCCCTCCCTAAACCACACCATACCTCCCTCCTAAACCACACCTACCTCCCCCCCAAAACCACCATACCTCCTCCTAAACCACACCATACGTCCCTCCTAAACCACACCATACTTCCTCCTAAACCATAAAATACCTCCCTCCCTAAACCACACCATACCTCCTCCTAAACCACACCATGCCTACCTCCCTAAACCACACCATACCTCCTTCCCAAACCACACCTTACCTCCCTCCTAAAACACACCACCTCCTCCTAAACCACACCATACCTCCCTCCTAAGCCTCACTCCTCCCCTTGCCTCCCTCTGTGTTAGCCCATCGTTGAGACACGTTGTTAACAGACAGGTTGGGAGGAGGTGGAGTGAGGAGGAGGTGGGTGAGAGGCAGGTGGGTGGGGATAGAGCAGTGGTGGGAGGGAGAATAGGAGTGGAGAGAGGAGGACCTGTATGTGGTCTCCAGATGGTTACTGAACTTCCGGGTGAGTGAGAAGAGGAGAACAGAGGGAGAAGTGGAATGAATGAGAGGGAGAGAGAGAGAGTGTGTGGGTCA
Source organism: Homarus americanus (assembly GCF_018991925.1). Taxonomy (NCBI): domain Eukaryota; kingdom Metazoa; phylum Arthropoda; class Malacostraca; order Decapoda; family Nephropidae; genus Homarus; species Homarus americanus. The sequence goes on from NW_024744397.1 coordinate 3,626, forward strand.
TGGGTCGTATTGCTTCTCTGAATTGTGTGTGTGTGTGTGTGTGATGAAAACACACACACACACACACACACACACACACACGGAGGATGTGTAACAGACAAAATCAAAATCTAAAACATAGAGCAAAAGAACTCGCCAAGACTTTTTGTTACGAAATTAAAAAGAAACGAAAATAAGATATTTTTAGGGCAACTTAGAAAAAAATATCTTAAGTCGTTTTCTTTATATTTATTCGACCTTAAAGAGAGAAATAAGTGCAATAGACCATTGATGCGCTCAAATTGGCTCCTATTTATCTTGTGTTTGGTGACTGATAGACAATAATAGTGCTACCGGCGATAAGATGATGGTGAATGGTTGTAGTGATGTTGATTCAGAATCCCCGCAGTCATCAGGAGGGGGTAGGAGAGGGAAGGAGGTGATGGGAGATATAGAAGGGACGAGAGGAAGGGAGAGAGAGAGACAGGTGGGGAGGGAGATAGAGGGAGAAGGAGACGAGAGGAAGAGATGAGAGGGGGAGGGAAGGAGGTGGAAGATATGGTGAGGAGAGGAAGAAGGGGAAGGAGAGGAAGGTCCTCATGACTGTGTGTGTGTGTGTGTGTGTGTGTGTGTGTGTGTGTGTGTGTGAATGCGTTTGTAAGAGGAGGAGAGATGGTGAAAAACGAGAGACTAGGTGAGAGAAGAAAGAAAGTCAGGGAAAACAAGAAGAAAAAAGATAATGGGGAGGGCGGAAATGCAGCCGAGAGAGAGAAAAACATTGAATGAGGGAAACAAATGAAAGAAAAATAACAAAGTGTTGATTAAAATCGCATGAAGTTGGCAAGTGTTGGTTAGTCGACACCACCAGTGGAACAGGGTTAGGTTGCCGCTAGAACAGAGACTTTACCGCAGATGTGATAACCTCTTTGATGGATGCCAGCGGGACACTTTTATTTTACCTTTTATTATTATTTATTCGTATTTTGGTATGTATTATTGAAATTAACAACGATGTTTTTTTGTTATTTGTATTGATTTGTTTTATTTGGTTGATTATTATTATTATTAATATCATCATCATCATCATCGTCATCGTCATCATCATCGTCATCGTCATCGTCATCATCATCAATGTCGTATCTATCATCATCATCATCATCATCCCCTCACCTGGGACAGGAGGCCGGCCCAGGAAATGAAAATAATTGAAAGAAAGATTAAATTCCTTCCTTTTGGCTTTAAAAAGTGACCCTTGTGGCGACTCTTAGGAGGTCTCTCTCTCTCTCTCTCTCTCTCTCTCTCTCTCTCTCTCTAAGGCCTCTGGTGGTGTATGGGAGGCACCTGGACTTTATACTGATGTATATTTGGACAAGAATGAATTCTTCTTCTTCTTCTTCTTCTTCTTCTTCTTCTTCTTCTTCTTCTTCTTCTTCTTCTTCTTCTTCTTCTTCTTCGTGTTCTTCTTCTTCTTCTTCTTCTTCGTATTCTTCGTATTCCTCGTGTTCTTCTTCGTGTTCTTCTTCTTCTTCGTATTCTTCGTATTCTTCTTCTTTGTTCTTCTTCTTCTTCTTCTTCCTTCGTCTTCTTCTTCTTCTTCATCCTTCTTCTTCTTCTTCTTCTTCTTCTTCTTCTTCTTCTTCTTCTTCTTCGTATTCTTCTTCTTCTTCTTCTTCATGTTCTTCGTATTCTTCTTCTTCTTCTTCTTCTTCTTCTTCTATTCTTCGTATTCTTCTTCAATATTATTCTTCTTCAATATTCTTCTTCCATTATTCTTCATTGTTCCTCGTATTCTTCTTCTTCTTCGTGTTCTTCAAATTCTTATCCTATTTACATGCAAACAGACAACATACGACTGTCTCCTCAACCCGGAGTGGAGGAGGTTCGAAATTCCCTGACAGACGGAATCACCTGAGATTAAATTTTGTTTCGTGTTCTGTTTTGTGGAACCCAGGGAGTGAGATGGTCTTTTTTCCAATATCGAGATGTAGGATAAAAATTAGGTGACTCTCTCTCTCTCTCTCTCTTTTCACTTTTAGGTACTGTACTTGAAAACGAAAACAGAGAGAAATCTATTCAAATCCATTAATAATCCTATAGTCAAAACCTTATTGTAAACTAACAATCAATCAGAGTACTGTATTCGCTGGGGGGTTGTGACCACAGTCCTCCCTCTAAACGTCGGGCTGTTTTATCATCCTCCTAATGTTTTGCATCTCTCTGGGGATCAGTCATTTAATTTCATTCATCCACTCCCAGTCTTCCTTCCCTGACTCTCTTCTTTGCTGCTGTATTTCTTATATCATCATCTTTAATTATGTGACCAGTATCTCACTCTTCTTTCTCTGTACATTTCAAAATATTTCTATTAAGTTGTTGCTAATCCTTAGTACTTTTTCATTTGTTATCCTGTCGGTGGTTATTCTTAATTCCTTATAACTTCCATAATAAATATCCTGCCTCTTTCTGGTGTCTCTTCAAAGTCCACGCTTCTGACCCATACAACAGCCTGAAATATAAAGACTTTCAGCGCCTTTCTCCAAATTGAGTTAATGTCCATCTTTGTGATTATTTATTCTATGATTTCTTCCACCTTTACCATCACCAGCTACAACAATGTTACTTCCCAAATACAAGTTCCTTCTTAAGTTCTGTTGTCTACCACCTGCTTTATTTTAAGTTTATTTCCAAATTGGAAACAACCATAACTTTATTCTTTACAGCATTGAATCTAAACCATATTTCTTCACCTTTTCCAGTAACGCCTCTTCTTCACTATCATGATAAACGGTATCATCTATAGCGTGCAGTATACTGGATATTATTTATTCCTTCATTATCACCTATAACTTCTCTGGTGGAATTTACTGAATATATATATATATATATATATATATATATATATATATATATATATATATATATATATATATATATACTTCATTTTTAGTCCACCTTTTCGGACTTTGAACATATGTGTATTAGTGGGTGAGGTCGTTATATGTTTCCAAAAGTCACGTAATATATGAATAAAAGCAGAAATATATATATGTTACCTCGCGTTTCATACCAGCTGGATTCAGTGAAATGCTGCTGACACCACATACAAAGGCACGGGCAGTTTTATTGAGTTCGACATCAGCTCGATGGACAGGCTTTGTGTAGAAATATAAATTCTAGAACTGCTTTGAGTGAAAATAAGCAATAGGCTAACCGGTAAGCGTTCCCTAGTCCCACCAGTAGATCGAGGTTCGATTCGCTTGCTGGTGGTCGTTGATTTTATATATATATATATATATATATATATATATATATATATATATATATATATATATATATATATATATATATATATATATATAATACAATGTTGCAGATACAACACAGCCTTGTCTTTTCCTGTCTAACTGTGAACCAATTAGTAAGTTCATTATTTACTAAGAACATAAGAACATAAGAACATAAGAAAGTGGGATACTGCAGGAGGCCTACTGGCCCATACAGGGCAGATCCCTTTCACACCCATCCCAGCACTTCCATGTGCCTATCCAACTTCGTCTTGAAGCTTCCTAGCGTCCCCGATCCTACTATAGCACTCGGAAGCCTATTCCACATATCCACAACTCTATTACCAAACCAGTGCTTGCCTATATCCTTTCTGAATCGGAATTTATCTAATTTAAAGCCATTTGTTCAAGTTATTTCGTTATTACTGAGCTTCAGAACATCTTTCATTTTACCCTTGTTAATCCCACTTACCCACTTGAACACCTCTATCATATCTCCCCTAACTCTACGCCTCTCTAATGAATGCAAGCCTAAGCTTTTCAGTCTTTCTTCATGTGGAAGGTTTCTAATATTATGGATCGAACTTCTAATATCTCCTTCATTAATGGCTATTTTTTACAAATCTCTATAAGTTTATTGTGCTTTACCTTGTCAAAAGATTCTCAAAATCAACAGAGAAGATATATAAATTTCTTAGGACCTCTAAAGCTCTTTCAAACAAAATTCTCAAACCAAATATAACTTCTGTTCCTTTCCTCTTTCTAAATCCATTTTTCTCTTTAGATAACTCTTTGCCTATTCTAAAAGTTATTCTAATTAAAATTATGTTTAATAAAACTATCCAAGCTTGCCTTAAGCTTGTTAAAAACTGAGTGCCCTCTAAGGCTCTTAGCTTCTTCGGTAATAATGCAAATATTATTTTTGTAATCACTGGGAAAGTTTCCTTTGATGTATAAATAACATATTTTAGTCAAACATTTGACCCCATTCATGGAAGCTGATCAACACCACAAGTTTATAATTTTAATTTTCACAGTTGTCTCAACTTCTGTTTCCAGAATTGACATTTCGAACTTTATTTCCATTTCGTTTTTTACCTCAACTCCATTGTATAGTTTTCTACGTACTCTGCCGTTAATGACCCAACCATGCAGTTAAATATTCTAACAGCTATATTTAATTCAGAAGTTGAGGGCAGTAGTGAGTGTTTCCTGGTAAATGATTAATTACCTCTGTCTGTCTTGTCGTTGCCGCGTGTTAACTGTGAGTGATTAATTAATATATTATAATTAGGAAAAAAATTTGTGTGTGTGTGTGTGTGTGTGTGTGTGAAACATAAACTGCCATTCATTGATTATTATTATCTAATATGGTTAACTGTGTATTACATTGAAAATTCGTTATATACACCATTCGTCACCTCGATACAATGATTACATCAAAATGGTAGATCAGAAAGCAAACCTCCCAGTGTCGCCTGTGACTACTGAATATGAAATGCTGTATTGGCACCTCAAGTGTTGCCAACATGTTTCCATTTTAATGAAAGCGGTAGACAGAAGTCTCAGGTCTCCTTCACAGCAAATAATTGAATTAGAGACATATTGAACACATATTGTTACCTTCATACTGGTTTCAAAAAATAAATTGTCTGAAATGACAATTGACTGAAATTCTTTTAAATGACACAAGTGTCAAACGCTGATTACATTATGTTACCAATGATCAGTCAGTTCACACCCCTCGCTTGGCCCTGATTCCTTTATAGGGAATTAGTTGTGCCTAGAAAAAGTCATATTTTCATTTACAGTTCACCATCCTTACACAACCAGACGTGACATGCACCTCGGATACCGAGACAGATTACAAGCACTAATACTAAATGTTTTATTTACTCTATTAGTATAGTATAGTAGATTGTTCCAGCAAGCAACACACACATGTGAATAAAGAATCACTGCAATTAACTCCAAACCTCCTCTTGCCCACACAATGACCAAAGTTTAACATGAACAGTATGAATGTTATCTGCATAATATAGCAGACGAGGAAAATATTAGATATTATGAACTTTAGCTTCAATCGAGTGTTAATAGTTCATCATTCACGGATACCACTTCCCCCTGGCCCCCCCCCCCCGTCACTCCGCCTCGCTATACCACCGTCAACTGGGCAAAAGACACGATCTAACAACACTCTAATTAATGCATTTCTTATTAAACATACCGTATAAACATTCCAAAAATCTTTACATATATATATATTTTTTATTTTTTACTTTGATTCCACAGTATGTTTACTATTGCGAGTTTCCTTTAACCAAATACAGCGCTGCCACATTGTACAAAATCTGACGAGCCCCTATAAACGCTTTAGTGAGGGGGACTGTACCTTCTGAACCCGCCCTCCTCCCACCGCCCTCATCTCCTGTAGTATCACCCGATTCTTAAATGCGCCTCAAGTGCTAAACATCTCACTTATATGCTAAAGTCAGGTATATCCCACTTAAACGCTAGACATTTTTCCCTTGAGTTATATCCTGAAAGCCAGACATATCCCACTCGCGCACTAGACACACCCCACTTAACACCAAGACATATCCCATTCAAGGGCTGGGCACTTCTCAAGCACCCCTAGAAACATCCATCTAAGCATTAGCACACCCCACTCAAACGCTGGGCACCCCACTCAAGCGCTAGATACACCCCACTCAATCACTAGACACACCTCCTGCTCAAGGTGCTAGACGCACCCCACTCAAGCACTAGACAGACCCCGCACTCAATTGATAGGCACACCCCCGTTCAAGCACTGGACTCACCCCACTCAAGCGCTAGACACCCCCACTCAAGCGCTAGACACCCTGCTCAGCACATAGAGCATATACCATTCAAGCGCTAGATACATCCCATTCAGAATTTCACAAGACATGTCCCACTCAAGCGCTAGACCATAATTCCATTCCAACCTGCTGGACTCCACTCAGGCGCTAGTGTAATGATTGAATATCAGACCAGAGCTTACAGCCCAGAATTACATCACACATAACAGCAGAAGTACAGTACAGACATACGTGGTACACCCTAACTCCACAGGTTGACACACACACTTGATTCAAGACCTGACCCACGGCCCTTTGTAACCATACGAAGATATAACCGTGTTAAGAAAACCACACCTGGCCAAGACCGACCGGGCGGTAATAATTACAAAGCACTATTGTCCTGTGACATGACCTCACCTGGGCAAACACCTGTCAGACCACAAGGGAGATCAAGGACCGCTAACCAGCCAGCACCCCTGTTACCCAACCCAACAACCAGGTCAAGACGCACCCACTTAAGTAGGGGGAGGTCACCCCCGGCTCGTCCAATATATAGGGGCTGGAGCTCCTCTCCCGAGGAGAGTGTGTCTTGTAACCAAGAAGGAGCCAGCTACTACGTCCCCAGTCCGCTCGGGAAGAAGCCCGCCACTAAGTGTAACGAAGTCTCAGCCGGGTCCATCATCGGCAGAGTGCTGTCAACTGGCGTGTAACAGTGATGAGGGTGCTGGCTGTGTAGGGCGGTAGAAGTGCTGTGATCCTGGACCTCCCAACGATCGACTTAGTGAGTGCCAATTCTAGTGTGAAAGTTTAGATTTATACGAGAATACCATAGTCTATCATAAATTGTGGCTGAACCCCCTATTAATCCCCCTATTGAACTAGTAAAATAAAGAAGCTGCTTAACATTGGTGTTTTATATACTACACGTGTACTGTGCCTGTGTTAATATACAGTGTTGACATCACACCCTGAGACAGCTACCATTTCCTCTGCTATAATACTCTACTACTATAAACTCCTAGCTTACCTCTTCATGCAGAGATATTGTCCCATTATACCCACGGAGCACTTTACTCAACTGCTAGACATATCCCATTCAAGTGCTAGACACCCACTCCCAACGGCCCGAGCATATCACATTTCCCGAACTCCTTATTCACATTTGAGGAACTTGCTCGCTTTGAACATATCCACTCAAACGCTTGACATGTGTCATTCAAACGTGGAGCCACAGCCCTCAAACGTTAGACACATCCCACTCAAGCTCTAGACATAAAACCCATTCAAGCGCTAGACACATCCCACTCAAACGTCAGACACATCCCACTCAGAAGCGCTAGACATGTTATTCAAGCGCAGAGACACATCCCACTCAAGAAAAAGCAACCTTCAAACAAGGATCACCTCTCCAGGAAACTCACAGGCGGGTGGTCCAGAGACTGAAACACAGGTAGGGTTAATTATCTAACTACAGTAACTATTGGTAAGGCAGGGGAGGAGAGAGTGAGTGAGAGAGGAATGAGTGAGAGAGAGAGAGAGGAATGAGAAGAGGAGAGGAATGAGAAGGAGAAGGGTTGAAGAAGAAGAGAGAGGGGAGAGTTGAGAGAGAGAGAGAGTGAGAAAGGAATGAAAGAGAGGAGAGGGTTGAAGAGAGAGAGAGAGAGAGAGAGAGAGAGAGAGAGGGGTAGAAGAGAGAGGGTAAAGAAGAGAGAGAGAGAGAGAATGAGAGAAGGAGAGGGTTAGAAGAAAGAGAGAGAGAGGGAGAGAGACGAGACCTTCAACAACAGAACTTGGAGTTCGCTAAAGGTCAATTTTCCAAATTAATGCGAAAGTGGACTCTTGGAAGTCGAAAGTGTGTGTGTGTGTGTGTGTGTGTGTGTGTGTGTGTGTGTGTGTGTGTGTGTGTGAGAGAGAGAGAGAGGATACCTTTAAATACATATAAAACTACCATTCTCTATAACAGTGATAATATATACAGTGCGGTATATAAAATCTCCATAGGAATTAATGATAGATTAGAGTTTGGTATATACTGTATACTTCGGCATACCATAACACAACATACTTGATATATTATTACTTACACACCAAGTAGGATGACAAGCGCGTTATAATACTTATTTTTGGCGGTCAACTATACATATCAGCTATAGTGTTGTATTCAAAAGTTTCTTGATAATATCTGCAGCCCCTATTTAACTCTGTTTCTCTCGCTATATATTTATGAAAAAATAGTCAAAATATAGTTGTAATAACATATGTCCATTACGCAGCTTAATGGCATATTTACCTTCGACAGCGACTCCTATTTTGTCTTTTGTGTTACTTATATATATATATATATATATATATATATATATATATATATATATATATATATATATATATATATATGTAATCGGAATTTGCTGGACTTTAATTTCTCACTTGACTTGGGGTTTATTAAAATTTAATAGATGGTAAAGGCAGTTGGAAGCGCCCTTTGAGAAAAATCGAACCAGCACAAGAACACTTAAATCTACTACACAAAATGAACTGTCCGTGACCCGTGGAAGGATAGCGTCTGTGACTGGGATGAATGGAACACACTGTAAATTTAGACACTTATATTCCCTCAACACTACAAACACAATCAAATAATGGTACACCAATATGGCACCTCTTCTTAAACTTAAAAACACTACTCTGGGAATAAAAGTTATAAATGACATAGAAATTATAGAAACACAGGCAACAATAAATTTAAAGTATCAAGAAATGTTAATTGCACATATGAACAGGCCTTAAGGGCTTTCACAAAATAATATCAGTCACTTAGGAAATGGTACTAAAATAAAAATTAAATACTCCACAATGAATAGGCCTTAAGGGTCTTCAACAAAATAATATCAGTCACTGAGGAATGGTAATAAAAGATAAGAAATTAAATACTCTACAATGAATAGGCCCTAAGGGCTTTCAGCAAAAATAATATCACTCAACAAAATTATAGCACCCCAACAGGTGTACACTTCCTAACCTAACCTAACCACTGCTCTGGGAACAAGGTTATACCTGAGATCAGAATTATGAAGAATTAGAGGCATTAAAAGAATCAAATCACAGTATCACTCTGGTTCCCTTAATGGAGCAACATTCAAAAACACTACTATCAAAATTATTTAAGAAATATTAAACTACACACGTCAAGATAATATCAGTCTGAGGAATGGTGTTAACTACACGTGATAAGGAAAGATAAAATGTTCCTCTAGGTATCTCCTAGAGTCCTAGACTCACGGTCTCAGTGTGTGACCATTAATATACTCAGATAGCCTCAGTGTACTCCCAGGTGCGTCCATGGGCAGGAAGAGAGTGAGCCAATCAGACCTTGCGCAGTTGAGAGAGCTTTGGCTTCCGTTAGCAAGAGGGTTTCACTAGCTGCTCGGGACATGTGGGGTTGTGCACCGGAGTGGTAAGAACTGATCACCTGCTGATGCTCGTCCCGTGTCGTGTTGGTTGTCGGGAGCACTCGTTCACTCAAGAGATCCTTTGCTACCCGCTAAACAGTGACAGGCCTACACTGATCGGTCCAATGGCGACAATCGCCACCCTCAATCATCAACGGCAGTCAATCTCGCAGTCAACTCCGGTCAACTCCAGTCAAGTGGGTTCTGACGGAAACCTGAAATGAACTCACTGTTAGCTCTAGTTTACTTTTATGCCCCTATCTAACCCTGTCTGAGATCGAATGGGACTTACTTGTTATACTGCAATAGCACCATTGGTGACTAGGCCACGTGACTATTTCTGATGGACGCGCGGAACGTCTTGTCTGTGTGAATGCTCTCGGAACTGTAGCCAGCATCGCGTCTCCCAAGGCGCTAGCTTGGGCCTACGTGATATATTTTCCGCCTAACTAATAACTCCTTGGGACACCCGTAACATTATTCAGACTGCTAAACGATCTATAATAATTTCAAATTCAATAATAGTCCCTTAACTTCATGAATCGCATCATTATTAATTCGGTAAATCATATTTAATATCATATAGGCCTAGTTCCGCAATCTCTCGCTACGAGCAGGCAGCGCTCCTCCCCTCAGATGACCTTGAACGCTCAGTATCACTCATGGCGGGGCATTTGAAATTACTCTGAAATTTCTGGATATCATATATATATATATATATATATATATATATATATATATATATATATATATATATATATATATATATATATATATATATATATATATATATATATATATATATATATATATATATATATATATATATTTATATATATATATATATTATGTAGGGGGACATGAAGGAGAGCAGAGGGTTAATGAGTGAGGGGGTAACCTCCAAGGCTTCACTAACCTCCCGAAAACCTCCAAAGTTTCACTAACCTCCCAGAAACCTCCAAAGTTTCACTAACCTCCTCGAAACCTCCAAGGCTTCACTAACCTCCCGAAAACCTCCAAAGTTTCACTAACCTCCCGAGCCTCCAAGGCTTCACTAACCTCCCGGAAACCTCCAAGGCTTCACTAACCTCCCGGAAACCTCCAAGGCTTCACTAACCCCCGAAAACCTCTAAAGTTTCACTAACCTCCGGAAACCTCCAAGGCTTCACTAACCTTCCGGAAACCTTCAGTGCTTCACCCCTGGAAAATCTCCAGGGTTCCACTAGCCCCTGGCCTCGGGGATGGCCGACGTTGCAGCGATGAAACCCATAAATCGTGGAGGTGCCGGGTGGGTTGTCAATTCTTCGCCTTTCCAATTTTCCACAAGCTTAGACCCCAATGAGGACGAACACTTGAAACCTGCCAGCCCACCCAGCCCAACCCAGCCCACCCCCAGCCCAACCGCGCCACCCCAGCTCACCAGATATCTTCCAACTTATTCCAGCCTAGTCTAGCCCACTCCCAGCTCTCCAGCCCACCCCAGCCAATCCTAGCCTACCCCCAGCCCAGTCCTTCCCACCCACCCCCACCCCTCTCCCACCCACCCCCAACCCTCCCACCCCACCCCAGTCCAACCCTCTCCCGCCCACTCCCCAGTCCAGCCCTCTCCCGCCACTCCTAATACAGATTACATCACAGCGAAGGTTGTAGATGACACGGGCAGAAAGTCACAGTAATGGCGTGGGGCTCGGGTTCGGAATCTTAGTCTGAAACGGAAGGCGGGTGTAAGAGGAGAGATGGGGAGATGAGAGAAGGAAAAATGGCGAGAAGGAAAAGAGGAGGAGAGAGGCGGGAGAGGAATATGAAAGGAAAACAAAAGGAACGAAAAGATAATGAAGGGAAGGAGAATAAGGGAGAGAGAACCACTGTCCAGACCCATAATGTAGTATCAAGGCAGAGGGGAATTCTCTCTCTCTCTCTCTCTCTCAGATGTAGTAGAAAATTGTGCAGCAACCATGACGTCAGAAATTAAAAATCCGTGTGTCGACCGTATTAACAGGTATTAACAAGTGTGTGTCGACCGTAGCATCAGGTGTCAACAGGTGTCAACAGGTGTGTGCCGACCGTAGCATCAGGTGTTAACAAGTGTGTGTGTCGACCGTAGTATCAGGTGTCAACAGGTGTGTGCCGACCGTAGCATCAGGTGTTAACAAGTGTGTGTCGACCGTAGCATCAGGTGTTAACAAGTGTGTGTCGACCGTAGCATCAGGTGTCAACAGGTGTGTGCCGACCGTAGTATCAGGTGTCAACAGGTGTGTGCCGACCGTAGCATCAGGTGTTAACAAGTGTGTGTCGACCGTAGTATCAGGTGTCAACAGGTGTGTGCCGACCGTAGCATCAGGTGTTAACAAGTGTGTGTCGACGTGGCATCAGGTGTAAGTGTATGTCGACGTAGCATCAGGTGTCAACAGGTGTGTGCCGACCGTAGCATCAGGTGTCAACAGGTGTGTGCCGACCGTAGCATCAGGTGTTAACAAGTGTGTGCCGACCGTAGCATCAGGTGTTAACAAGTGTGTATGACCGTAGCATCAGGTGTTAACAAGTGTGTGTTCCGACTGTAGCATCAGGTGTTAACAAGTGTGTGTCGACTGTAGCATCAGGTGTTAACAAGTGTGTGTGACCGTAGCATCAGGCGTTAACAAGTGTGTGTCGACCGTAGCATCAGGTGTTAACAAGTGTGTGTGTCGACCGTAGCATCAGGTGTCAACAGGTGTGTGCCGACCGTAGTATCAGGTGTTAACAGGTGTGTCGACCGTAGCATCAGGTGTTAACAAGTGTGTGTCGACCATCAGGTGTTAACAAGTGTGTGTCGACGTAGCATCAGGTGTTAACAAGTGTGTGTGTCGACCGTAGCATCAGGTGTTAACAAGTGTGTGTGTCGACCGTAGCATCAGGTGTTAACAAGTGTGTGTCGACCGTAGCATCAGGTGTTAGCAAGGTGTGTGTCGACCGTAGTATCAGGTGTCAACAGGTGTGTGTCGACTGTAGCATCAGGTGTTAACAAATGTGTGTCGACGTGGCATCAGGTGTTAACAAGTGTGTGTCGACCGTAGTATCAGGTATTAACAAGTGTGTGTCGACCGTAGCATCAGGTGTTAGCAAGTGTGTGTCGACCGTAGCATCAGGTGTTAGCAAGTGTGTGTCGACCGTAGTATCAGGTGTCAACAGGTGTGTGTCGACCGTAGCATCAGGTGTTAGCAAGTGTGTGTGTCGACTGTAGCATCAGGTGTTAACAAGTGTGTGTCGACTGTAGCATCAGGTGTTGAGCAAGTGTGTGTCGACTGTAGCATCAGGTGTTAACAAGTGTGTGTCGACCGTAGCATCAGGTGTTAGCAAGTGTGTGTCGACGTAGCATCAGGTGTTAACAAGTGTGTGTCGACTGTAGCATCAGGTGTTAGCAAGTGTGTGTCGACCATAGCATCAGGTGTTAACAAGTGTGTGTCGACCGTAGCATCAGGTGTTAGCAAGTGTGTGTCGACTGTAGCATCAGGTGTTAACAAGTGTGTGTCGTGTAGCATCAGGTGTTAGCAAGTGTGTGTCGACTGTAGCATCAGGTGTTAACAAGTGTGTGTCGACCGTAGCATCAGGTGTTAGCAAGTGTGTGTCGACTGTAGCATCAGGTGTTAACAAGTGTGTGTCGACTGTAGCATCAGGTGTTAGCAAGGTGTGTGTCGACTGTAGCATCAGGTGTTAGCAAGTGTGTGTCGACCGTAGCATCAGGTGTTAGCAAGTGTGTGTGTCGACCGTAGCATCAGGTGTTGTAGGTGTGTCGACTGGCATCAGGTGTTAGCAAGGTGTGTGTCGACTGTAGCATCAGGTGTTAACAAGTGTGTGTCGACCGTAGCATCAGGTGTCAACAGGTGTGTGCCGACCGTAGTATCAGGTGTTAACAGGTGTGTATCGACCGTAGCATCAGGTGTTAACAAGTGTGTGTGACCGTAGCATCAGGTGTCAACAGGTGTGTGTCGACCGTAGCATCAGGTGTTAACAAGTGTGTGTCGACTGTAGCATCAGGTGTTACAGGTGTGTGTCGACCGTAGCATCAGGTGTTAACAGGGTGTGTCGACCGTAGCATCAGGTGTTAACAAGTGTGTGTCGACCGTAGCATCAGGTGTTAACAAGTGTGTGTCGACTGTAGCATCAGGTGTTAACAAAGTGTGTGTCGACCGTTAGCATCAGTTATTAACAAGTTGTGTCGACTGTAGCATCAGGTGTTAACAAGTGTGTGTCGACCGTAGCATCAGGTGTTAACAAGTGTGTGTCGACCGTAACATCAGGTGTTAACAGGTGTGTGTCGACCGTAGTATCAGGTGTTAACAGGTGTGTCGACCGTAGCATCAGGTGTTAGCAAGTGTGTGTCGACCGTAGCATCAGGTGTTAACAAGTGTGTGTCGACCGTAGCATCAGGTGTTAACAGGTGTGTGTCGACCGTAGTATCAGGTGTTAACAGGTGTGTGTCGACCATAGCATCAGGTGTTAGCAAGTGTGTGTCGACCGTAGCATCAGGTGTTAACAAGTGTGTGTCGACCGTAGCATCAGGTGTTAACAGGTGTGTGTCGACCGTAGTATCAGGTGTTAACAGGTGTGTGTCGACCGTAGCATCAGGTGTTAACAAGTGTGTGTGTCGACCGTAGCATCAGGTGTTAACAAGTGTGTGTCGACTGTAGCATCAGGTGTTAACAAGTGTGTGTCGACGTAGCATCAGGTATTAACAGTGTGTGTGTCGACTGTAGCATCAGGTGTTAACAAGTGTGTGTCGACCGTGGCATCAGGTGTTAACAAGTGTGTGTCGACCGTAACATCAGGTGTTAACAGGTGTGTGTCGACCGTAGTATCAGGTGTTAACAGGTGTGTGTCGACCGTAGCATCAGGTGTTAGCAAGTGTGTGTCGACCGTAGCATCAGGTGTTAACAAGTGTGTGTCGACCGTAGCATCAGGTGTTAACAGGTGTGTGTCGACCGTATCGGTGTTAACAGGTGTGTGTCGACCATAGCATCAGGTGTTAGCAAGTGTGTGTCGACGTGGCATCAGGTGTTAACAAGTGTGTGTCGACGTAGCATCAGGTGTTAACAGGTGTGTGTCGACCGTAGTATCAGGTGTTAACAGGTGTGTGTCGACCGTAGCATCAGGTGTTAACAGGTGTGTGTCGACCGCAGCATCAGGTGTTAGCAAGTTGTGTCGACCGTAGCATCAGGTGTTAACAGGTGTGTGTCGACCGTAGCATCAGGTGTTAACAAATGTGTGTCGACCGTAGTATCAGGTGTTAACAAGTGTGTGTCGACCGTAGTATCAGGTGTTTACAAGTGTGTGTCGACCGTAGCATCAGGTGTTAGCAAGTGTGTCGACCGTAGCATCAGGTGTTAACAAGTGTGTGTGTCGACCGTAGCATCAGGTGTTAACAGGGTGTGTGTCGACCGTAGCATCAGGTGTTAACAAATGTGTGTCGACCGTAGTATCAGGTGTTAACAAGTGTGTGTCGACCGTAGTATCAGGTGTTAACAAGTGTGTGTCGACCGTAGCATCAGGTGTTAACAAGTGTGTGTCGACCGTAGTATCAGGTGTTAAAAGTGTGTGTCGACGTAGCATCAGGTGTTAACAGGTGTGTGTCGACCGTAGCATCAGGTGTTAGCAAGTGTGTGTCGACCGTAGCATCAGGTGTTAACAAGTGTGTGTCGACCGTAGCATCAGGTGTCAACAGGTGTGTGCCGACCATAGCATCAGGTGTTAACAAGTGTGTGTCGACCGTAGCATCAGGTGTTAACAAGTGTGTGTCGACCGTAGCATCAGGTGTTAGCAAGTGTGTGTCGACCGTAGCATCAGGTGTTAACAAGTGTGTGTCGACCGTAGCATCAGGTGTTAACAAGTGTGTCGACCGTAGCATCAGGTGTAATCAAGAATGACGATAGTGTTAACAAGTGTGTGTCGACCGCAGCATCAGATGTCAACAGGTGTGCGCTAGATTTCAACAGGTGTGTTTCAACCGTGACGTTATGACTGCACCCACTCGCCATAACAGCTGTCGCCGAGGGGTGGGTCTGGCTCACATTAACTAAGATAAATATCCGACAGCGAGAATTTCCTTTAGTTTAATTAAACCCGGACCGAGGAATAATTCCCAGATGGCTTTTAATTAAAATTGCACTAAGTTTTATCTGGTGGTCAGAGTACTGGAGAGAGAGAGAGAGGGGAGAGAGAGATACTAGCCCACCTGCTTCATCGTCACCACCTACACTACCATCTACGCCACACCACCTACGCCACACCACCTACGCCACACCACCTACACCACATCACCTACACCACACTACACCACACCACCTACACCACACCACCTACACCACACCACACCACACCACCACCACCACACCACACCACCTACGCCACACCACATCACCTACAACACACCACCTACACCACACCACCCACACCACACCACCTACGCCACACCACCGACGCCACACCACACCACCTACACCACACCACACCACCTACACCACACCACCTACACCACACCACTTACACCACACCACCTACGCCACACCACCTACAACACACCACCTACACCACACCACCTACAACACACCACCACACCACACCACCTACAACACACCACCTACCACACCACCTACACCACACCATACACCACACCACCTACTCTACACTTACACCACACCACCCACCACCACCACTTAACCACACCACCTACTCTACACTTACACCACCACACCACACGCCACACCACCTACACCACACCACTTACATCACACCACACTACACCACACCTACACCACACTACACCACACCACCTACACCACACACCACCCACACCCACCACCTACACCACACCTACACCACACCACCACCACACCACCTACACCACACCACACTACACCACACCACACTACACCACACCACTACACCACACCACCACACACCACACCACACTACACCACACCACCTACACCACACCACCTACACCACACCATCTACGTCACACTACACCGCACCACCTACACACCACCCCACACCTCCATACCATACGCCACACCACCTACGCCACACCACCTATGCCACACCACCTAAACCACACCACCTACACCACACCACTTACGCCACACACCACCTACGCCACACCACCTACGCCACACCACCTACAACACACCACCTACACCACACCATCTACAGCACACCACTCCACTACCACCTACACCACACCACTTACGTCACATCACACACCACACCATCTACACCACACCACCACACACCACACCACCCACACCACCTACACACCCACACCACCTACGCCACACCACCTACGCCACACCACCTACGCCACACCACCTACACCACACCACCTACACCCACCACCTACGCCACACCCACCTACGCCCACCACCTACGCCACACCACCTACGCCACACCACCTACGCCACCTACGCCACACCATCTACACCACACCACCCACACCCACCACCTACACCACACCACCTACACCACCACACCACCTACGCCACCACCTACGCCACACCACCTACGCCCACACCACCTACGCCACACCACCTACGCACCTACTCATCGCATAGAGGAACACAGCGTGAAGTCTTTTAATGATCTTGTTCCCCTCGCCTCACCCCTCCATTTTCCTCCTAATACTCCCTCCCCTCCCTCCCCTCCCTCCTCCCTTCCCTCCCCTCCTGTCCCTCTTCCCTAACCCCAGGTGTGCCCCGGGTATCGTGACATACCTGGGTATACATTCTTGGCCCACCACTTGTCTTTCTCACCTCCATGATAAATGCTTGGTTGTGATTGGTGGAGATATATGGAGTGTGTGTCCGTGATTGGTGGATATTTGGAGAGAGAGAAGAAACACACACACACACACACACACACACACACACACACACACACACACACACACACACACACACCACCAACTCAACAAAAGACAAGATGAAGGAATTTGACAGAAAAGCACACATATTTTTCGTTATTGACATCGCGGCCATAATGTTGTTTTTCTTGTTTCATTGTGTTTTTGTTTCTTTGCTTCTTTGTTTAATGTTCGATAAATCAATACGTATTCAACAGGTCATTTCTTACGGTTCCCTGTGTGTGTGTGTGTGTGTGTGTGTGTGTGTGTGTGTGTGTGTGTGTGTGTGTGTGTGTGTGTGCGCTTATATAAACACTTAAATTTTCACCATTTTATATTATTCCAGTTTAAATGTAGGAAAATCTAAAATTAAAATAAGAAAATTATCTTTTGGAACTGAACGAAATATTAAGTAATGAACAAAACACCAGTGAGGAAATTTTGAACACTTATTGTGATGGCAAATTGTGAACATAGATTTGAATGGATGGAAATTATAGGTAAGGTATCCTTACAGGTGGTAACGAAAAGTATCATACAGGTGGTGACAGTATCCTCTGAGTGGTGACAGTATCCTACAGGTGGTGACGGTATCATATAAGGTGGTGACAGTATCATACAGGTGGTGACATTATCATACAGGTGGTGACGTATCACTATAGGTGGTGACATTATCTATAGGTGGCAGCATCATACAGAGTGGTGACAGTGTCATATGGGTGGTGACGGTATCGCCGCCAAATTGTTGACAGTATCGCTACAGGTGGTATTGATATCTATACAGGTGGTGACAGTATCACTATAGATAGTGATAGTAGCATCCTTTGAGTGGTGACAGCATCTATACAGGTGACGGTATCTACAGGTGGTGACAGTATCATACGGGTGGTGACAATATACAGGTGGTGACGGTATCATAGGTGGTGACAGTATCGCTATAGGTGGTGACGGTATTGCTGCAGGTGGTGACGGTATCATACAGGTGGTGCCAGTATCATATAGGTGGTGACAGCATCATACAGGTGGTGACGGTATCATACAATTGGTGACAGTATCACTATAGGTGGTGACGGTATCATATAGGTGGTGACAGTATACAGGTGGTGACAGTATCATACAGGTGGTGACGAGTATCATATAAGGTGGTGACAGCATCCTTTAGTGGTGACAGTATCATACAGGTGGTGACAGTATCATATAGGTGGTGACAGTATCATACGCAGGTGGTGACGAAAGTATCGCCGCAGGTGGTGACAGTATCATGCAGGTGGTGACAGTATCATATAGGTGGTGACAGTATCATATAGGTGGTGACAGTATTATACAGGTGGTGACAGTATCATACAGGTGGTGACAGTATCGCTTATAGATGGTGACAGTATCATACAGGTGGTGACAGCATCATACAGAGTAGTGACAATATCCTTTAGGTGTTGACAGTATCATACCCAGGTGGTGACAGTATCATACGGTGATATAGGTGATGACAGTATCGCCGCAAATTGGTGACAGTATCATATAGGTGTTGACAGTATTATACAGGTGGTGACAGTATCATACAGGTGGTGACAGTATCATACAGGTGGTGACAGTATCATATAGGTGGTGACAGTCTCATACAGGTGGGGTGACAGTATCCTTCTACGAATTGTTGACCGGCCTTTGGAATTGGTGACAGTATTATACAGGTGGGCAGTATTATCAGGTGGTAACGACATCATATAGATGGTATCATACCCAGGTGGTGACAGTATTATACAGGTCGTGACAGCATCATACCGGTGATAGCATCTTACCGGAATTGGTGACAGTATCCATACAGGTGTTGACAGTATCATCGCAAGGTGGTGACACTATATCATACCCAGGTGGTGACAGTATCATACCAGGTGTGACTTGGTATCGCCATAGATGGTGACAGTATCATACAGGTGGTGACAGTATCATACAGGTGGTGACAGTATTATACAGGTGGTGACTTGATATCATGTAGGTGGTGACAATATATTATGAGTGAACGGTATCCTTGTACAGGTGGTGACAGTATTATACAGGTGGTGACAGTATCATAGGTGGTGACAGTATCATACAGGTGGTGACAATGTATACAGGTGGTGACAGTATCATACAGGTGTGACAAGTATCATACAGGTGGTGACCTTGATGACCTCATACAGGTGGTGACGATATCTGTACCAGGTGGTGACAGTATCATACAGGTGGTGTGATATCCTTCACAGAGGTGGTGACAGTATTATACAGGTGGTGACAGTATCATATGAGTGGTGACAGTATCATACAGGTGATGACATTATATTGGTGGTGACAGTATCATATAGGTGGTGACAGTGATGTACAGGTGTTGACAGTATCTAACACGGAGGTGGTGACATTATCCATACGAATTGGTGACAGTATGCATAAGGTGGTGACAGTGTCATTATACAGGTGGTGACAGTATTATCATACGGAGGTGGTGACAGTATCATACCAGGTGGTGACAGTATCATATAGGTGGTGGCAGTATTATACGGGTAGTGACAGTATCATACGAATTGGTGACAGTATCCTTACAGGTGGTGACGGTATCATATTGAATTGGTGACCCAGTATTGCCACGGGTGTTGACAGTATCATACAGGTGGTGACAGTATCATATAGGTGGTGACAGTATTATACAGGTGGTGACAGTATTATACAGGTGGTGACAGTATCCGCCTGGAGGTGGTGACAGTATCATACCCGAATTGGTGACGAAATATCATATAGGTGGTGGCAGTATTATACAGATGTTGACAATTATCATACGAATTGGTGACAGTATCATACAGGTGGTGAGCAGTATCATACAGGTCATTGACAGTATTACCAGGTGGTGACAGTATTATACAGATTGGTATTGACATCATACGAATTGGTGAGCGATATCATACAGATTGGTGGCTTTATATCCTTACAGGTGGTGACTGTATCATACAAATTGTGACAGTATCATACAGTGGTGACAGTGTTATGCAAGGTGGTGGCAGTATCATACAGGTGGTGACGAAAGTATCACTCTAGGTAGTGACAGTATCCTGAGTGGTGACAGTATCCTTCTGGTATTGACAGTATCATACGGAAGTGTGACCACCAATATCATACAGAGTGGTGACAGTATCATACAGGTGGTGACAGTATCTATACAGAGTGGTGACTGTATCATACAGGTGTTGACAATATCATACAGGT
Organism: Homarus americanus; assembly: GCF_018991925.1. Lineage (NCBI taxonomy): Eukaryota > Metazoa > Arthropoda > Malacostraca > Decapoda > Nephropidae > Homarus > Homarus americanus. The sequence continues at coordinate 24,264 of NW_024744397.1, forward strand.
GGTGACAGTATTATGCAGGTGGTGGCGACCATCATACAGGTGGTGACAGTATCATACAGGTGTTGACAGTATCCTTCTACAGGTGGTGACAGTATCATACAGGTGGTGGCAGTATCCTTACAGGTGGTGACAGTATCATATAGGTATTGATGTCGTCAACACGTCCACAACGTCACTAACACGTCACCAACACGTCTACAACGTTACTAACACGTCTACAACACGTCACTCACATGTCCACAATACACCAACACGTGTACAACACGTCACCAACACATCTACAACACGTCACCAACACATCTACAACACGTCACCAACACGTCTACAACACGTTACCCACATGTCCCCAACTTCACAAACATGTCCACAACTTCACCAACACTTCCACAACAACACCAACACGCCCAGAACACGTCACTAACACGTCTACAACACGTCACCCACATGTCCCCAACTTCACCAAAACGTCCACAAGTTCACTAACACGTCCAGAACACGTCCACAACATCACCAACACGTCCAGAACACGTCCACAATTTCACCAACACGCCCAGAACACGTCACTAACACGTCTACAACAGTCACCCACATGTCACAACTTCACCAACGTCCTAACACGTCAGGAACACGTCCACAACATCACCAACGCGTCAGAACACGTCCTTCACCAGCACGAACACGTCCTAACACGTCCTGACTACATCATCCACATGTCACAACTTCACCAAAACGTCTGCATATCACCAACACGTCCAGAGCACGTCACTACGTCAGTAGCTAGGTGGTAGGTATAAGGGCTAGTTGGTAGGTGTTAGGGGCTAGGTAGTAGGTATTCAGGATGGTAATGGGTGTCATGGGCTAGGTGGTGGATGTCAGAGGCAAGGTGGTGGGATTCAGGAGCTAGGTGGGAGGTGTCAGGCAGGTGCTAGGTGTCAGGCAGGTGTTAGGCTGGGTGGTAAGTGCCAGGCAGGTGTTAGGGGCTAGGTGTCAGAGGCCATCAGTCTACTCTGCCTTGCCACCTCTCACGGTCACGACGGACTCGGTGTGATGTGCTCGTGTGATTAAGTATACTGATCACCTGAAGAGTAAGCCCATAAGTTGTTTCACCGTAAGATTAAGCACCCTAACCTAACCTAACCTAACTGACTTAATCTAACATAACCTAACCCAACCTAACGTGACACTAACCTAACCTAACCTAACCTAACCTGACCTGACCTAACCTAACCTAATATAGTCTATCATGACCCAAACTGACTCAACTTAATCTAACATAACCTAACCTAATCCAACCTAACGTGACACTAACCTAACCTAACCCTATCTAACCTAACCTGACCTGACCTAACCTAACCTAATCTAACACTAACCTCTAACCTAACACTAACCTAATCGAACCTAACCTAACCTAACCTAACCTAACTAACCCCTCTTACCATTAGGATGTACAATCATCAGGTGAAGTAAGCTGTGGTCTCTTCTTCAGGTGATCCGTCAAGCTGGCCTCTGAACACTATCGTATGAAATTGAACGAATTATAAGAACAGTTTAGATCTGTAATGTGTATTTTACTTCTCTACAAATTATCATAGTGTATCTAAATTTCCAATAGCTTTCGTTTATTTCCATTGTGCTCGTAAACGGCCTTAACAGATCCATTATTTCACTTCGTTTTATTTTCTTTTTATTTCCTTCTTTTGTTTATTCTTAATTAGCTTTTCATTTCAGTTTTAATGTTGTTCTTTTGTATTTTTTTATTTATTTGCGCATTAATTAAGAATCGTCTTTTGCTGTTTTTGTGGATATATTTCTCTCGACTATATGCTTAATTATTACGCCATCTTGATAAGTCGTAATGTTTGTAAACAATGAATGGGTTTCCCGCCACCTGTGTTTGCCGTGCCGCCCACAGAGGTCTCCGTGTTATCTCTCCCATCAAATACCAAATGTCGCCAGATAAGGAGACTTGTGTGACTTGGCCTCTTTATCTCTTTACACTCGGAGACATTCCTGCTCTTCAACATGGTTAAAAGTTTAGTATATAACTTAAATTGAAAGTGTCTCTTACTCGTTATCTCTGACGGTGTAAGTAAACGCTGGGAGATTAAAGAGACGTGTTGAACCTTTGTCTCTTTTATCTCTCACGGCCACACTTAGAGACCTTCCCTCTCGTCACGTTCACTAGTTTGTGTTTTATGAAGAGAATGACTTGTAAATAGACTTATCGTGTTATCTTCTACGTCACTAGGTCTGTGAACGGAGATAAGGAGGACTCGTGCTGTGAGTTTACGACGGCACAGCCCATCCAGTGTTAGGACTTCACGGCACAACAAACCAGGATACTAACATACATATAAAGACCCCCATCTATCTATCTATCTATCTACAGGGCCATGTAAAAATAATATACAGTCCTTAAAAAAAATATGATCACTCCTTTTCCATCACCCTGTATAGAAAATTTACTAAGGACTTACAACCATTTTAACTTAGTATTCCTGTTACTATATTGTTATTGACTCTTTGACCTGGTAGTAGAAGGTCAGTAAAGTGTATATATGTCATGGATATTGACTCATAGACGTACTAGAGAGAGAGAGGATTGAAATATTGGAGGAAGGTTGAGTATTATTATTATTATTATTATTATTATTATTATTATTATTTTTATTATTATTATTATTATTATTATTATTATTAGTATTTATTATTATTAATTTTGTTTAGATACCTATTGTTTATGTCAGACAGATAGACATGTATAAAAAGAGAGAGTCGTTCTAAGAAATGAAGAGAGAGACAGACTGACAGACGAACAGAGATAAAGAGACAGATAGGGAGAGGGGGGGGTCTTAGGAGATTAACTTTACAGTGATATCTCACCGGTTGGCGTAGTTTTGAGATAGTGGTTACTGCCAAGACATCCTCTCTCTCTCTCGTGCCAGTCTCAAAACCCAGGTATTTCTCATCATATATCACTGTCTTGCCCCCCCTTCCTCTCCCTCTCCCTTTCGTTGACACTTGTATGCATATTTTTTCTCTATTTGTGTTCGGGCTGCTTTAGCGAGTCATTGTTATTCTCTCTTTATCCTTCTTTCGTTCTCTTCCTTCCCTTAATTTCAATTTTCATTTGTTGATGCTGTTGTTTAATTTGTCTTTGGTGGGCATTTCACTCTCTCTCTCTCTCTCTCTCTCTCTCTCTCTCTCTCTCTCTCTCTCTCTCTTCCCCTTGACCCCGATCTCCCCTCCTCATCTCTCCTCCTCATCACCCTCTTCCTCCCCTCATCTTCTCCCCGTCTCCCCTCTTTATCTCCCCTCTCTATCTCCCCTTATCTCATCCCTATTTCCCCTCATCTTCTCCTCCTTACCACCCTTCCTTATCTGCCCTCTTCCTCTCTTCATCTCCCCTCAGCTCATCTCTTCTTCTTCCCTCATCTTCTCCTCATCTCCCCTCCTCCCCTCTTTTATCACCCCTCATCTCATCCCTTCTATCTTCCCCCTCATCTCCTCCTCCACCCCCCCCTCTTATAGCCCCCTCCTCATCTTCTCCCTCCTTCCATCTCCCTTATTTCCTCCCCATCTTTCCTCTTCATCTCCCTCATGTCATCCCTTCTATTCTCCCTCCATCTCCCTCATCATTCTCCCCTCCCCCACCCTCCCTAGCTACCTGTCTAATTTGTTGCTACAGGTGTAAAGTCTTGTCTCTCCCCTTGACTTAGTTCACTCATCTTCATTATCAGCTCTCTTGATTGCTTCCTCATTTATCACCTATTTTTAGTCTGGGTCCATTCCTTCTCCTTTGCTTTTTTATGTTTTATTATTTATTTTCGTTTTATTTACTTAGGGAGTTTTTTATGGTTTCGTATTTCGGGGTTTTAGTCATATTTATTTATTTAATTTATTTTTTATTTTTTTTATTTTTTGTCTACTTTCTTCCTTTTTATCTTAATTTATCATATTTTCTTTCTTAATCAAGTTCATCTTTTATTTCTCTCTTCATTTTCCTTCTTATTTTTTATTATATATATTCTCTTTTTTTTTCTTATTTTACGGATTTCTTTACTTGTTATTTTGGTTCTCTTCATAAATAAGTACGTCTTTGTTTATTGCTTATTCCTTTTTTATTGTAATTTATTTGCCTCTTTGTTTCTTATCCTTCTTCATGTATATTCTATTTTCTTTCTTGTTTCTTGTTTATTTATTTATTTATTGTTTATTATATTACTTGCTTCCTTGATTATTTTCTCTTTCCTTGTTCTATGGATTGATCTTTCTTGCTTATTCCTTCTACCATTCTTACTTATTTATCGTATATTATTATCTTAATTTTTGTTAATTACTAATATGTCCCCGTTTAGCCTTCTTCTTCTTCTTCTTCTTCTTCTTCTTCTTCTTCTTCTTCTTCACCACTTAAATGCGAAATAAAAAAATATAATTATCGTACGTAGATTAAAACAAATTAGAAATAGGACTAATTTTCCTCCCGATTTTCCCGTATTTCAGAGGATTAGACCACTTATTTTCCGTATTGTTCCCCGTGTGCTCCAGAGTGTTGAATAAATAACTCTAAACGCCTGAGCTCTTTGTGCGTCTCTTGTGAGTTAGATTTAAATGTACCGGTAAATCTGAGTTATAAAGCATGGGAAGAGATTATTTTACCTGTGTGAGTGCAGAGGTGTTTATGTGTGTGTGTGTGTGTGTGTGTGTGTGTGTGTGTGTGTGTGTGTGTGTGTGTGTGTGTGTTGTTGTGTGTGTGCGTGTGCGTTTGTGTGTGTCAAGATTGCAGCACCTACCTCCCTCTCAATCCACACCACCACCACCACCACCGCCACACGACGTGGGTATACGCATACTGTAACGTGTAAGTAAAACATGAGTGTACACCGAGAAAACCGACACGTGTGCACAAGTTTTTGTTACTGCCTTTAGCTATTAATACTCTGTTGACCTTCTGGCTCGTACCTGTGTGTGTGTGTGTGTGCGTGTGTGTGTGTGTGTGTGTGATTAAGAATGGTCCTCCATCAGTGAGACAATGAGTTAGACATTGAAAGAGTTAGTGAGAGAAGTGAGTTGGGCTGTGAGTGAGACAGTGTGCGGGAGGACAAGCAACCAAACCAATCAGCTCGGAGGAAGGAACTCAATACAGCCATCTCTCTGGCTCCACGGGCATCACCAAGGCGATCCTCAGCTACATGGAGACTGAGAACATCGATGAACACTTCACTAAATTCAAAGTGGTCATTATTACTCTACACCAACACAAGGAACAGTCCGCCGCCCCACTAAATTACAGACCGCTCTCCTCCTCCAAGTACCGGGAAAATAATTGAAAATATCGTCAATAATCGTCTGAGCTCAGCTAGTCAGTAGCAAGGCGGTCAGCCGCCTCCTCCCTCCTAAACTTCTTCAGTTTCCGAACTATTAGGTGCCCTTCCTCCCTCCTTTAATCTTCTTTCAACACCGTCTTCCTCTACCCAAAAGTGACACAGTGACCGAGAGTACGACAGTGAGAGAGTGAGACGAAACATTTGTGAAAGTCAGATAGATAAAAATTATCTCTACTGAAATAAAAAAAAATAATAAAAAATAAAAAAGCAAACGGTGAATAATGAAAATAAGTGCAAAAAAAAAGACAAAATAGATCTTTCCAAGTGGTGATTTTTATTGATATATTCTTTAAGACCACCAATATATCGAAGGAAATAGTGGTTATCGGATACTCTATATTGAAGTATTATAATGGGGGGGAGGAGGGAGACAGGTGTGAGTGGGAGGGAAGACAGAGGTGAGTGGGAGGAAGGATGAAGAGAGAGAAGGAAGGAAGGATGAAAAGAGCAGAGGCATGAGAGTGGGAGGAAGGAATGACGAGGAGGTGTGAGCAGGAGGAATGTTTGTATCCTTCACGAGAACGAGTAAATCTACTTCTTCTTTACAACAACAACAAAAATATATTTACCCTTTACGACATTTAAAAATAAATTCGATACGTCAACAAGGAATGTATCAGTGCGGCATTAAAGGAAATTCATTTTTTTACGACAACAAAGACAAATATTTGTATAATATCAACAATGAAATTATATATATATATATATATATATATATATATATATATATATATATATATATATATATATATATATATATATATATATATATATCATTATTCATTATATTAAAGGTAAAATTAATTTATTTTCAATGGTCAGAAACACATTTACACGATAATGCAAACAAAACAAAAATATTCATTGCGTCACCAATAAATACATTTTGGTTATAACATCAACAAGAATGAGTACTATGTGTGGTGAGGGAAGCATCGACAGCCAGTGTCCCAATCCTGGCTCTTAGAGGGTTTTTTATAATCTTAACTATGTGGGTTTTTATTGTTAAAAATACTCTAATTATTTTCGTCTCTCTCTCCCCCCCCTCTCTCCCTCTCTCTCTCTCTCTCACCTTTCTACAGCAATATGCCCACTAATTACAGTCCTTAAACGTACCTCTTCCCCCTCCCTACAATGGACTATGATTGGCCAATTGAAGTTGAATCAAAGCAGTGATTGGCCCAATGATTCAGCTATTCGCCTAAGCCAGTTAGGTTGGACGGGAAGAGTTATTGTGGTAATATAATCCAATAATCTATATAATCCAAAGATCTAATTAAGTAATTATCTATAATGTTTCTTTTGTGAAATAACAGTTTGATTATTGACTAAGTGATTGGTGTGACATATATAGTCTTCTGATTGGTCCGACAAATATGACGTGTTACGAATAGTTTTTCTCTGATTGGTCTGACTGATCTGATATCATACTCGTAGCCTTCTCAATTGGTCTTTGACTGGTCTGACGTCATACACATCTTTTCTTATGATTTTGTTCTATCCTATCTGATTGACTTTGAAGCACTAAATATCTGATTGGTCTATATATACTCTACCCTATTGGTCTATCAAGGCCTTAGCTGATAGGTCGACCTAATCCATATTTGTTTTTCGTGAAAGATCGAACAATATTATGGTCATCGTTGATTGGTGAGTAATCCTGAACTATTCGTAACACCCCAAGTGACTAGTCGGAAATTAACTAATAATTGCTCTTTGTCTTCGCTAATTGGTCGGATTCAATCAAGTGTTTACCATGTGACGTGCTCCTATTGGTGAAGATCTTAGCCAATGAAAAGGTGTCACGGTTGAGCCTTGGCCAGGTCTGCAGTAATTGGTAGGATTTCGGGAAGTGTTTACGTGACGTGCGCCCATTGGTGAATTTCATCCAGTCAGCAGGTGGCGCAGAGGGTATGTCACGCCCCTAGCCACATCAGGAGGAAGTTTGATTTAGAAGACGTGAAATTTATTATTATTATTATTATTATTATTATTATTATTTTTATTATTGGTATTAGTAATAGTTTTTGTATCAGCATCATATCATCATCATCAATATCATCATCATCATCATCATCATCATCATCATCATCATCATCATCATCATCATCATCATCATCATCATCATCATCATCATCTTGCCCCGGATACAAAAATATCGAACCATAACACAGGAGGCGAGCGTTCTAACCAATCGACCACCGCAGCCTTATACATACAATCATACACCTATACACACAGGCACACAAACATACAATCATACACTCATACCTACAGGCACACAAACATACAATCATACACTCATACCTACAGGCACACAAACATACAATCATACACCTATACCTACAGGCACACAAACATACAATCATACACTCATACACACAGGCACACAAACATACAATCATACACCTCACCTACAGGCACACAAACATACAATCATACACTCTATACCTACAGGCACACAAACATACAATCACACACTCATACCTACAGGCACAAACATACAATCATACACTCATACACACAGGCACACAAACATACAATCATACACTCACCTACAGGCACACAAACATACAATCATACGCTCATACACACAGGCACACAAACATACAATCATACGCTCATACACACAGGCACACAAACATACAATCATACACTCATACCTACAGGCACACAAACATACAATCATACACCCAACACACAGGCACACAAACATACAATCATACACTCATACCTACAGGCACACAAACATACAATCATACACTCATACACACAGGCACACAAACATACAATCATACGCTCATACCTACAGGCACACAAACATACAATCACACACTCATACCTACAGGCACACAAACATACAATCATACACTCATACTACAGGCACACAAACATACATCATACACTCACACACAGGCCACAAACATACAATCATACGCTCATACCTACAGGCACACAAACATAAATCACACACCATACCAGGCACACAAACATACAATCATACACTCATACACACAGGCACACAAACACACAATCATACACTCATACCTACAGGCACACAAACATACAATCATACACTCATACACACAGGCACACAAACATACAATCATACACTCATACACACAGGCACATAAACATACAATCATACACTCATACCTACAGGCACACAAACATACAATCATACACTCATACCTACAGGCACACAAACATACAATCATACACTCATACACACAGGCACATAAACATACAATCATACGCTCATACACACAGGCACACAAACATACAATCACACACTCATACCTACAGGCACACAAACATACAATCATACACTCATACACACAGGCACACCTATTGCAATCACCCCAATACCCAGCCTAATCTGTGAAAGTTTGGTTTGACTGGGCTTATGCTGATATTGCAGGAGTCGTAGACCCTCAGCACGGCAACATGAAAACTTCCTCCACCACTCACTGTCTTGTCAGCTTTCGATTACATATACCGCCATCTCGAGAAACGAAAAACGTCTGTAGCTGTCGCCTTCATTGATTTTCATCAAAGTTCGACCTAGTCGACCAATATAATCATAAACAAAGCTATTGACCTCGGGCTTTGGAGAAGTCTCATACCATGGCTTACAGACTTCCTCAGTGACCGACGCCAAGCTGTACGCCTGAGGGGCTGTCTCCACCTTCAGTCACTCACCTGTGGCGTCCCAAAGGCACCAAGATGGGACCACTTGCTTCCTTATGCTCATCAATGATGCCCTAAGAGAAAACCCCCTGCTCGCTGGAAATATGTCGACGACTCCACCATTGGGATCAGCGTCACAATTCTGCTCCCCAACTATACCGCCCTTCAGGATTTATTGACCAGTCTCCAAAACTGGGCCACCAACAACCATGTCACCATCAACCATACCAAGACCATGGTTATGCACATCAACCTCCTCCGACATTGTCCCACCTCCTTCCATTACCCTAGGTCCGAACACACCCAGGGTAGATTCCACGAAGCCTCGGCGTCACCATAGACAACAAACTAAATTGGAAACCACACGTCAGTGAAGTTGTCATCCTCCAGTTTCCCTCCACCTCCTCCGCCGACTCGTCCCCGGAGTTCCCTGCACACGAGCCTCAGTGTATACACAACATTCATACTCCCAAGCTCACCTATGCCTCCCCCACCTGGTCTTCCTCCCAAATGCCACACAACGTAAACACGAAAAAGTGCAAAAGAGGGTGCAAGATTATTCTCCTTCCTACCCACATATCAAGAAGCGCTCAACACACTGACCCTTTCGACTCTCACTGACCATCACCACGGCCTCATCTGCAAATTTGGTAAGCTTTCTACACCATCCCCGACACGGCCCCACTACCACCTGAGATCCCCTGTCCGAGAATTGCTGTTCGACACCACAACCGCATCCAGCCCATACGTGCACGAACTGATTGCTATAAGAACAGCCCAGTCCCAACCATTGAAAAATTATCAATAACATGTAATAAATCAGTGTATTCACCCCAGTAAACACTGCTCCCACACTGTCACTATGTTGAAATGAACTGTAGTTTGAGCTGATCCCCATCTAAGTTACTATATGTCTTATTTGTGTCACTTATGTCACTTGTATATTATTTGTAATTCGTAACCCATTCCCCAAATATGTAATTATATTTTCAGCCTTCTGGCTGCCAAGCTCTTTCAATAAACCACATTATTATTATTATTATTATTATTACATACAATCACACACTCATACCTACAGGCACACAAACATACAATCATACACTCATACACACAGGCACACAAACATACAATCACACACTCATACCTACAGGCACACAAACATACAATCATACACTACACTACAGGCACACAAACATACAATCATACGCTCATACACACAGCACACAAACATACAATCATACGCTCATACACACAGGCACACAAACATACAATCACTATACACACAGCACACAAACATACAATCATACTCACACAAACATACAATCATACACTATACCACAGGCACACAAACATACAATCATACGCCTATACCTACAGGCACACAAACATACAATCATACGCTCATACACACAGGCACACAAACATACAATCATACACTCATACTACGTGCACACAAACATACAATCATACACTCATACACACAGGCACACAAACATACAACATACACTCATACACACAGGCACACAAACATACAATCATACACTCATACCTACAGGCACACAAACATACAATACATACGCCTATACACACAGGCAAACATACACTCATACACTCATACACACAGGCACACAAACATACAATCATACACTCATACACACAGGCACACAAACATACAATCATACGCTCATACCTACAGGCACACAAACATACAATCATACACTCATACACACAGGCACACAAACATACAATCATACGCTCATACACACATCAATCAGAGCAGTTAATCTATACGGCTGGTGGGCCTATCAGCGTAAACAACAGACAGACGCAGTGACAGACGCAGCATGTCAGTAGGCTGTCAGCGGGGGAAAATAATGATATACTTCTCTCTCTTGCTTCAGCTTAGCTTGGTTAAGATAAAATAGCTTGTCTCTCCACAATTAGCTGGAGATTAGCTTATTTTACCTTGTTGGTTGGGGAGGAGAGGTGGAGGAGGGGAGGGGAGGTGGGAGGTGGGAGGAGAGGAGGTGGAGGGTAGGGGAGGGAGGAAAGGAGGTGGGGTAGGGAGGGCAGGGGTGGAGGAGGGAGGTGGGGTGGGGAGGGGGAGGGTAGGGGAGGAGAGGTGGAGGGTAGGGGAGGGGAGGAAAGGAGGTGGGGTAGGGGGGGTAGGTGGAGGGAGGGGAGGGGAGGGTAGGGAGGGAGGGAGGGTAGGGGAGGGGAGGTGGAGGGAGGGGGAGGGGAGGGAGGGGTAGGGAGGGGAGGGGAGGGGAGAGGAGGTGAGGGGTAGGGGAGGGGAGGTGGAGGGTAGGGGGAGGGGAGGGTAGGGGAGAGAGAGGTGGGAGGGGAAGGGGAGGGGAGGTGGAGGGGAGGGGGGGAGGAGGTGGAGGGGTAGGGGAGGGGGAGGGAGGTGGAGGGTCGGGGAGGAGGGGGGGAGGTGGGAGGGGAGGGGAGGTGGAGGGAGGGAGGGGGAGGTGGGGGGGTGGGGGGAGGAGGGAGGTGGAGGGTAGGGGAGGGAGGTGGGAGGTAGGGGGAGAGAGGGGGGTTGGGGAGGGGGAGGGAGTGGGAGTTGGAGGTAGGAACGGGAGGGGGAGGTGGAGGAACAGGTGGGGGGGGTAGGGGAAGGGAGGTGGAGGGTGGGGGAGGTAGGAGGGTAAGGGGAGGTGGGAGGGTAGGGAGGGGAGATGGAGGGGGAGAGGGGTGGGGGGAAGGGGAGGTGGGAGGGTAGGGGAGGAGAGGTGGGGTGGGGGAGGGGAGGGGGAGTTGGAGGGTAGGGGAACGGGGAGGTGGGGGGGTAGGGGAGGAGGGAGGAGGAGGGGGTAGGGGGAAGGGAGGTGGAGGGTAGGGGAGGGAGGGGAGGGGTAGGGGAGGAGAGGAGGTTGAGGTAGGGGAGGGGAGGTGGAGGGTGGGGAGGGAGGTGGTGGGTAGGGGAAGGAGGAGGTGGGGTAGGAGGAGAGTTGAGGTAGGGGAGGAGAGGGGAAGGCTAGGAAGGGGAGGTGGGGGTAGGGGAGGGAGGTGGTGAGGGAAGGGAGGTGGGGTAGGGGAAGGAGAGGGGGAGAGGAGAGTAGGGTGGGGAGGAGGAAGGAGGAGGAGGAGAGAGGGAGGGGAGGAGGAAGGGGAGAGAGGGAGGTGGGAAGGGAGGTTGGGGGAGAGGAGGAGGTGGGAGTAGAGGAGGTGGAGGTAGAGAGGATGGAGGAGGAGGAGGTGGGAGGTAGGGGAGGGAGGAGGCGAGGTGAGAGCCAAGCTGCAGGGTGAATGACAGGTGTGTGACAGGTGTGTATGACATAGGTGGCTTTTACGTGTGCAGGAAGTAGAGAGAGAGAGAGAGAGAGAGAGAGAGAGAGATCAATGCTATAAAACACAAAATAATAGAAAAATAAAGAACCAAAGAAAAATAGAATGAAATACAAACAGACACATACACATGTACATACATACATGGGCACATGCAAGTAAAACAATGTAGGTGCGCGTGATCTAGGTATATGCTGATAACCAAGGAAGAAGAAACACGAAGCCAAGTGTGCTTACATCTTCAGGGTGAGTACAGACTGAGAGAGAATGATGATTGCATGTAAATATTTCAGCGACTCAGAAGAAACCTACACTGCTTCTTGAAATGTCTGGTTCCTGAGTAAGTCGGTTTGGTCATTAATCACGTCTTGTGTGTACGTGACCTGAGATGCGGGGTCAGGTCACGCTAGAAGGTCACCCGGGAAGGTTTGGGTTAGGTTTCAAGTCTTTTCCTTCATCTCCTCGACCTTGAAGACGATGACTATAAATTATCGATCAAAACGCACCACAAACCAGTGATTATTTTTGTCCCAATTATGGAAGAATCGTCCACAATCATCAGAAAAGTAAAAGGATTCGATTTCCATTTATTCTTTCGTCTTGTTTACTATTCTCTTTATCCACTTTATTTTTCCACCTGCCTTCCCTGCCACTTCTCTATCTCCATTCTCATTCTTTTATTTTTTACTCACTTCCCATATCTCTCCTGTCACCTCCCAACAACCATTTAACGTAAGGGCAGTTCAACAGACTTGGAGAAGCTCAAGTACTGATGAAAAATTCTCAAACGGGGAGGGAAGGCAAGGAGGGGGTGGGAGGAAGGGGAGTGGGTGAGGGAGGGAGGGATGGGGAGAAGAGAAGAAGGATGGGAGGTGAGAGAGGAGGGAAGGTGAGGGAGGAAGGGTGAGAGAGGAGGAAAATATGTGATAAAGGGACAGCAAATGCATTAAGCATAATAAGGAGAAAATAAATGTGTGTGTGTGTGTGTGTGTGTGTGTGTGTGTGTGTGTGTGTGTGTGTGTGTGTGTGTGTGTGTGTGTGTGTGTGTGTGTGAAACCAGAATAATATTAAAGTCACATAGTCTTTAATAAGCCACATGTACACCTTACCACTAATAACAACAATGCCCAGGTAAGTGATGACCCCAGGTAATGCCTTATATTGTATAATGACTTACCACAGACATTATGCCTGCCCTAAACGCTACATCATACGCTGGTGACGTTATACTCCCTTACCCATGTCAGAGAGGTGACGTCAGAGAGAAGTAGTTAGTGAATCGCAGTAACACCACTGATATATTCATTAAATGATACGAGTATATTCATATTATTTAACATGACCTCTGGAGAATAGATATTACATACCTCAGGATACAAGATCTACTGACTCCATGCTCGATAATATATGCATTTCGGGGCCAATTATTGTATTATATTAATTATTGGATTATGTCAATTATGTTAATTTTACGCTAATTAAAGAGTAAATTATCTCAGGCCTTCCCAGTGGCCTATTTCTCTGTCCATTTGTTTATCGTTACGCAAGATTTATAAGTTAGTGCATGTGGGTCTGTTAACTCATGTTGTTGTGTACTCTGTGTTTATTGTTGTGTGGTAGGGGAGGTGGTACGGGGTGAAGGTGGTAGAGGTAGGTGAGGTGTGGTAGAGAGGGGAGGTGGTAGGAGGTGTGGTAGGTGAGGTGGGAGAGGGTGTGTAGGGGAGAGGTAAGAGGGTAGGAAAGGGGTGTAGGAGAGGTAGTGAGGTGGGAGGTGTGGTAGGAGAGGGTGGGTAGGAGGGGAGGTGGGATGCAGAGGGTGGGGAGGGTGCAGGGTGGAGGGTAGGTGAGGAAGAGGGTGAGAGGGTGGTAGGGAGGTGTGGCAGGGGTGTGGTGAGGGAGGTGTGGGGTGAAGGTGTGGTAGGAGAGGGCATGGGTGTAGGAGGAGGGTGTGAGAGGTAGGGAGGGGTGGGTAGGTGAGGGATGTAGGAGAGGTGTGGAAGAGGGGTGTGGTAGGGGTGAGGTGGTAGGGAGGGATGGTAGGAGAGTGTAGGAGAGGTGTGAAAGGTGAGGGTGTGAGGGAGTGGTGTGGGAGGTATGGTAGGAGAGGGTGGTAGGAGAGAGGGTATGAGGAGGTGTGGAGGAGTGAAGGCAGGAGGGTGTGTGGCATGGGTATGGGTAGGGGTGTGGGAAGGGTGAAGGTGTGTAGGGAGAGGCAGGTGAGGTGGAGGTGAAGGGTGAGGTGAAGGTGAGGGTGTGGTAGGAGGGGTGAGAGGTGAGGTAGGGAGGGTGGTAGGGTGAGGTGTGGAGAGGGGTGAAGGTGTGGTAGGAGAGGGTGGTATGGTAGGGTGGAGGTAAGAGGTAAGAAGAGGGTGGTAGGGGAGGGCAGGGAGGGGAGGGTGAGGAGGGGTGTGGTAGGGTGAAGGCATGGCACGGGGTGTGGAAGAGGAGGGGTTGAGAGGAGAGAGAGGAGGTAATGTGGTAGGTGAAGGTAATGGAGAGTGGCATGGTAGGTGAGAGGTAGGGAGAGGGTGTGGTAAGGTGAGGTGTGGTAGGTGAGGTGGGAGGAGGTGGGTAGGGTGAGGGATGGTAAGGAGGTGGTAGGAGGAGGGTGTGGTAGGGAGGGTGTGGTAGGGTGTAGAGGGGTGAGGTGTGGTAGGTGAGGGTGTGGTAGGGAGAGGGCATGGTAGAGAGGTAGGAGAGATGGTAAGGTGAGGTGTGAGAGCAGAGTGAGGGTGGGCAGTGAGGTGGTTGCAGGCAGACAGGCAGAGTGAGGGTGTGAGGGTGAGTGGCAGAGTGTGGGGTGTATGAGGGGTGTGAGGCAGAGGAGGTGTGGTAGAGTGGGATTGCAGAGACAGTACATGGCAGAGCATGGAAGATGAAGGTGTGAAGGGAGGAGGTGTGGGTAAGGAGGGAGGCAGTGTGACAGGAGTGAGGTAGAGAGGTGGTAGGGTGAGGGGGTAGAGTGAGGTAAAGGAGGTGTGGTAGAGTGAGGTGGTAGAGTGGGAGGTGTGGGTAGAGGGAGGGTGTGTAGAGTGGTAGAGTGGGGGTGTGGTAGAGTGAGAGGTGAGCAGCAGGGTGAAAGTGTACTGAGTGAGGGTGAGAGTGGAAGGGCGTGGTAGAGGAGGGATGGAGGAGGGGTGTGGTAGGAGGTAGGTGAGGTAGAGGAGGTGGAGAGAGGTGTGAGTGAGGGCAGAGGTGATGAGGTAGAGAGGTGAGAGGGAGGGGTGAAAGGAGGAGAGGTGTGGAGGAGTGAGGGTGTGGTAGCTAAGGAGGGTGAGAGTGAGGCAATGGTGAGGAGGAGGAGGTGTGGTGTGGCAGAGTGAGGGGGTGAGGGAGGGGTGTGAGGGAGGGGGGGTAGAGTGAGGTGTGTGTAGAGGAGGAGGGTTGGAGGAGGAGAGGAGGTAGAGTGAGGTGGTAGAGTGAGGGGAGGGGTGGTAGAGGAGGTGTAGTAGAGTGAGTGTGGTAGAGGAGGTAGAGAGAGTGGTGTGGTGGGGAGAGGGTGTGGCAGGAAGGGTGCACAGGGCAGGGAAAAGTCATCACCTAAATTGTTTGGATGGCACCTTGCTGCCACGCCTCACAACTATTGAGTATCACTGCCTGACGGCAAATGAATATTTTTTATTTAAAAACTTATTATATAACAGTGCTTTTAGTTACACATTATTAATTACACAAAAATTTCTTTTAAATGAGCAAATATATGTCTTTTTATACCAGCTAATATAATGGAAGAATATTTGTTCGTTGTGTTTAGATATATCTCTGGTTATCGAATTAGCCAGAGGCCGTCGTTGTACTGGAATTATACCAGCAGCGAGTATGAAATGGTGTATCAGTAATTAAGCTCGTGAACAAAAAACATTAGATATTTTTAGGTGATCAAGGCGACCCGCGAGTCTTTATGTGATGTAATATAATGATGATCACCCAACACTACCATGTTTATTTATACGGGGAATAAGCTCACGAAAAGGTGGTCATCGACCCACAATGAGCCTAGGAAAAAACAGAGTACAAATAAATAAAAACAGAAGCGTGTGTGTGTATGTGTAATCATTTTAATTAGCCACATTGGGATGGTATTTTAATACATTTATATTATGGAGTAATTTTGATAATGTGTTGTATGAGTGTTTGTTTAATTTACATATATTAACGACTTGACAATGATTTGCAGTAAAAAATTATGTTTTGATGCATATATATATATATATATATATATATATATATATATATATATATATATATATATATATATATATACAGTATATATATATATAAAACAAAGAAGTAAAATTGTGTGTATGTGTGTGTGACGAGAATCTCAAACCATTTTCACGATCTGTAATGATGATGGATGGTGTTATAGTGATGATGGGTGGATGTTATATTAGTGATGATGGATGATGTTCTATGTGAGTGATGATGGATGGTATATGTAGTGATGATGGATGGTGTTATATGGTGATGATGGATGTTATTATATGTAGATGTTGGACGATGTTATATGTAGTGACGATGATGGTGTTATATGGTGATGATGGATGATGTTCATGAATGATGATGGATGGAAATATATGTAGTGATGATGATGGTTATATGTAGTGATGAGGATGGTGTTATATGTAGTGATGATGATGGTGTTATATGTAGTGATGTTGGATGATGTTATATGTAGTGATGATGGATGGTGCTATGTAGTGATGATGGATGTGATTATATGTAGTGATGATGGATGGAGCGCGTGTAGTGATTATGGGGCAGTGAAGATGATGGATGGTGTTATATGTAGTGATGATGATAAGTTATATGTAGTGATGATGGATGGTGTTATATGTAGTGATGATGGATTGCTGTTATATGCAGTGATGATGGGTGCTACATGAAGTGATGATGGATGGTGTTATATGAAGTGATGATGGATGATGTTCTAAGTGAGTGATGATGGATGAAAAAAAGAGTATGTAGATGATGGATGGTGTCAGCATGTAGTGATGATGGATGTTGTTATATGTAGTGACGATGGGTGGTGTTATATGTAGTGATGATGGATGGTGTTATGTAGTGATGATGGATGATGTTCTGCGTAGTGATGATGGATGCTGATATGCAGTGATGATGGATGAAGTTATAAGGTGGAAGATGATGGATGGTGTTATGCGTAGTGTTGATGATGTTATATGTAGTGATGAATGGTGTTATATGAGTGATGATGGATGGTGATGTGGTCAGATGGATGATGTTATGTAGTGATGATGGATGGTGATATGTAGTGATGATGGATGGTGCTATATGTAGATGATGGATGGCGTTATATGTAGTGATGATGGGTGGTGCTTATAGTGATGATGGATGTGTTATATGTAGTGATGATGGATGAAAGCATATGTAGTGATGATGTATGGTGGGCGTAGTGATGATGGATGATGCTATATAGTGATGATGGCGGATGTTGTTAGCAGTGCGATGAGGTGGTGCTATATGGAAGGGATGATGGATGGTGTTATGTAGTGATGATGGATGGTGTTATATGTGATGATGATGCATATATGTAGTGATGATGGATGATATTATATGTAGTGATGATGGATGGTGTTATATGTAGTGATGATGGATGGCAAGTTATATGGTGATGATGTATGGTGTTATATGGAGAGATGGGATGATGTTATATATAGTGATGATGATGATGTTATATGGAGGGATATGATGTGATATATGTAGTGATATGGATGGTGTTATAGTAGTGATGATGGGTGGTGTTATGTAGTGATGATGGATGTTATATGTGTGATGATGATGATGTTATATGAGTGATGATGGATGGTGTTATGTAGTGATGTTAGATGATAAAGATGTAGTGATGATGGTGAAAGATATGAAGTGATGACTACACAATAAAATAATAACAGTTTAATGCTAAAGAAATATACTTTGCTGCACTTAGAGAAAAAACATGGTGAACTACCCACACCGTTAATGAACTACTGATAGATAAGAAGTTTGGGGACTGAACAGTAGACAATGTGGAGTTCCGGGAGGGTGCGTCCTACCGTGTTGAAGTGAATGAGCCCGGAGGGCGGCGTTGTTAGTATATATATATATATAAGGCAGTATAAGAGAAAGTACATACATATATATATATATGCGTAATATTCAGAACTTCAGGATTTCAACACCGTGCCACTGGCGATATTGAGCTTCAAGGTCGCTCGAGGAAGAGAGCGCCTCCCCTGCACATAGCGAGAGGTTGTGACCCGGCCTAAAAGGAGATTAAATGTAATTTGCTGAATTAATAATGACAAGATTCATGAAGTTAGGGACTATTATTGAATGAAAATTATAGAAGGACGATTAGTCGTCTGAATAATGCTTACGGGTGTCCCAAGGAGTATTAGTTAGGCGGAAATATGTCACTGCAGGCCTGCTGAGCGCCTTGAGAGGACACGAGGCTGCGGAAGGCTCTCAGTGACGCTGGCATTCGACCAACAAGACGCCCTGCGCGCTCCGCCGCAGAAATAGTCACGGCCTGAGCCACCTGTTGCGCTTTGCAGTGAACAAAGGAAGTCTCATCCGATCTCAGACAGGGGTTAGATAAGGGTGATAAAGTAAACAAGAGCTAACAGTGAGTCAATTTCAGGGTTTCGTCAGAACCCAGCCTTGACTGCGGAGAGATTGACTGCCGTTTGAGACTGCCGTTGATGATTGAGACTTGGCGGTTGTCGCCGTTGGAACGATCAGTGTAGGCTTGTCATTGTTAGCGGGTAGCAAAGGATCCCTGAGGTGGACGAGTGCTCCCGACAACTCAAAACGACAGGGACCAGCATCAGCATTGTGATCAGTTCTACCACGGGTGCACAACACCACGTGCCCTCCGGTCAGCGGAAGACACTCATTGGCCATGGTCAACTGCGGGCGTTCTCTTCCCGCCCATGGACGCACTGAGAGTACACTGAGGCATCTGAGTAAATAAATGGTCCACACTTGAGACCATGAGTTCAGGGGAGCCCAGAGGAACATTTTATTCTTACTACTGGTGTATGTTGAGTTGGGTGGAGCATGGTTCACAGGCATGGGACCCAGTAACATCTCAATAATAGTGACAATATTTTGTGAATTAACACCATTTCTCAGTACTGATATTATCTTGACGGTGTAGTTATATTTCCAAATTATTTTGATAGTATTGTTTTTTGAATGTTGTGCCACTAAGTGGAACCAGAGTGATACTGTGATTTGATTCCTTTAATGCATCTAATTTTCTTCATAATTCTGATCTCAGGTATAACCTTGTTCCCCAGAGTAGTAGGTTGGTTAGGGTTAGGGTGCAACTGTTGGGGTGATATAATTTTGTTGAGTGCCCCAAGGCCTATTCATTGTAGAGTTATTAATTTCTTATTTTTAATACCATTTTCTCTCAGTGACTGATATTATTTGTTGAAAGCCCTAAGGCTCATGTGTGCAAACAACATTTCTTAATACTTTAAATTTATTGTTGCTCTGTGTTTCTAATAATTTCTATATCATGTATAACTTTTATTCCCGATAGTTGTTTAAGTTTAGTTAAGAGGTGCGATATTGGTGTACCATTATTTGATTGTGTTTGTAGAGTTGGAGGAATATAAGTGTCTAAATTTTACAGGTGTCTCATTCATCCCAGTCACAGACGCTATCCTTCCACGGGTCACGGACAGTTCATTTTGTTTAGTAGATTTAAGTGTTCTTGTGCTGGTTCGGGATTTTCTCAAAGGGCGCTCTCACTGCCATTACCATCTATAATTTTTAATAAAACCCCAAGTCAGGTGAGAAATTAAATCCAGTAAATTCCGACCGTTATTACATATATATATACGCATATATGTGTGTGTGTGTGTGTGTGCTCAAATAAATGACTGTAGGTGAGCGTGATCCATGTATATGCTAATAACCACAGAAACAAGAAAACACGAAGTCTCATTAAACATACCGAATCTCTCAACATGAATTTGAGTAATGGCGTACAAATTGGGCAATTTTGTGATAAAGAAGATTTGTAACCAGATGAAAGGGTTGGGTCACCTTACCTATTACCTAAATATAGTAACAGGTGAGCCTTACTGTATAAATATTGTCTAATAATTACTCCTGTCTGTACTCACCCTTCATGATGTGAATTAACGACAGCTTGGAAACTTCGTGTTTTCTTGTCTCCTTGTGGTTAATGCATATACTTGGATCACATACACCTGCAGTGAGTTACTTGTATATATATATATATATATATATATATATATATATATATATATATATATATATATATATATTTCAGGTGAGCAGACTAGTCTGTACTCACCCTGAAGATGTGAATTACACGCGTTTGGGAACCTCTGCTTTTCCTGTGGTTATCAGCATATACCTAGATCACGCGCAATCTGCTAGTGATATATATATATATATATATATATATATATATAT
Source organism: Homarus americanus (assembly GCF_018991925.1). Lineage (NCBI taxonomy): Eukaryota > Metazoa > Arthropoda > Malacostraca > Decapoda > Nephropidae > Homarus > Homarus americanus. Next base: position 45,086 of record NW_024744397.1, read on the forward strand.
ATATATATATATATATATATATATATTCGGTATAAGATGATGTTTGTGCTCGGTACAATATTTTACAGTCTTAAGTGAACTCTGGGGAGCCTCTGAGTATCTTACAGTCTCTAAAACGACAATTTAATGCTCACTGCACGACAACATAAACCGTCTGGTACAACAACTTAACTCCTTGGGTACGATAACTCAACTCTGAGACGCAGTTGTCACGGCACTTACAAGTTGGTAATTAAGGCCACTTAATTACTCTGTATACATCCCCCGAGTCTTTGCAGCCCAATTAGAATTGAACATTCCTTGTAATCCGCATTAAAAGATAACGTATAGTTCAGATGGCTTTATGATAACTGTGGGGTTCACAGTTATCATAAAGCCTTGAACGGCTTGGTAAGTATCGTACACCTACATCATAAATGTTTTCTTGTATTCTTTAAAGAATTGTTGTTAGAAGCCAAATGTTGTAGGTAAATAAACTAAAGTTTAATTCCAAAATTATAAGAAAATAATCTTTAATAGTATTCTAAAAGTGTATTATAAATTATGAAGCCCGGATGTGAATTCTAGAAACTCCAATTTTGTGAGTCTCCATATGAAAGGAAAAATGGGATCACTTGAAGATTAGACACCCCAGGTTATGTCACTGATCAAGACCCCTGAGGTTACCTGGGGGACTTGGATTAGGTTTGGTTAGGTTAGGTTAAGTTATGTAAGCGTTGGGTTAACGTTGGGTTCTTTAACCCCTTGTGTATACCGGGGTCTCTCTATGCTGAACAAAATCGTCCGGGGTTAACGAAATACAATAATAAAATGACGTTCAGTAGTGGAGAGGTTAATTAATCATCAGGTGAAATATGATGGGGTGTCTAATTTTCAGGTGATCCCATCTTTTCTTCCATATGGAGACTCGCAGAATAGGAGTATTAGGCGGAAATAATCTCAAAAATAGAGTCAGAAAGTCCTGCGAATATACGAGGTAAGGAACAAGAGAGAGGTGCCAGCGACCCCTCTACTCCCCATAGAGAAGTAATGAAGGGGAAGGACCGACCTGACGTTTATAAAAGTCTACCACGAAATCCGGACTAATATTACCACCGTTTTTTATAATACTATTTCAGACTGGTCAACTTCAGAGCCCTTTTTTTAGTTTACGGAAGAGAATGTAAAAACAAAAAAACGTACGAAACTGTTCTTGCTGACGACAGTTATTGTGGAATTATGAATATAGGAATTATAAATGCACTGAATAATGTATAAGTGAGTGAAGATATATATAAACAAATGACGATCGGATTAAACTGTTGAATATGAAAAAAATGACGATCGGATCACAACATACGTCATTCATATACACTAGATTATGTTATTGTTGTTGTTTTGAAAAACTTGTTTATATAATAATACTAAGTGGGTTTGTGATATCATTTAGCGGTTTTGTGGTAGTATTAGCGGCTTTGTGGTAGTATTTAGCGGTTTTGTGGTAGTATTTAGCGGTTTTGTGGTAGTATTTAGTGGAATTGTGGTAGTATTTAGCGGTTTTGTGGTAGTATTTAGTAGTATTATGGTAGTATATAGCAGGTATTTAATTCATTTTAGTGTTTTTGCGATAGTATTTAGCAATTTTATGGTAATATTTAGCGAATTTGTCATAGAATTTTGTAGTTTTATGGTAGATTTTAGGATTTTGTTACAGTAAAATCTAAAACCTTATCTGCAATTTACAACACAGTCGCCTACCATTACAGCCCGTTAAACTGCACCGTGTATGAGTGGTGTAATGCGTCTAGCATGGCAGCATTATGTTCGCGTTAAAATGCAGGCACTGTTTGCTTCCTTTCGCTAGCTCTCCTTGCAAACAGGGAAACAACTTGCATAAGTCTTCTCCTGCCAGTACACAGCCTCTTCACCAACAAGACTCCTGCTATGCCTCCTCCTGGCTACCCATGGTAATTGGGTGCTGCTTGGGCCCAAGCTAGACAAGCGGGGGATTTCGAAGCAGCAGTGGGCCCCAGAGGGACGGCGCATAGGCCCACTAGCATGTGGACACGTCCTGGCGCCTACCAACTACTGTCTACTGCCTTGCGGATTAGCCTTGGTAGATATAAGGCTAAGAGAGTAAACCCCGAACGAAAAATCTGAGGTGGAGCCTCGCATCAGACAGACATGCTTACAGAGCTCCAACAAGACCCCAACGGTAGTATAGGCAGAAGAGGTGACCACCATGAGAACCCAACGACTACACCGGCGGACGAAGGCGAAACCCAATAAACTGAGCTATCGGCAGACTATTGCAACTCTTCCTCTCCCCAGTCGTTGTAACACTTGCACCACTGGATCAAGAAAAGGGCGAGCCAAGATGTGTGGTTGCAGCCTGCGCTCCTGCCTCACCACATAAATCAATTCACGTGCAGCCATCATCCAGCTAATCAAACTTATCAGCATCATCATCAAAACCCCGATACTCCCAAAATTTCTATGGCGACGGACAAGTGGCGACGGGGACAGGCAGGGAGTCTCTTGTCACAATTCTGCACATGGGCGGCATAGATAAGTTGGTCGTTTAGGCACTAGGATCTAGGCAGCAGTGCAATCTGGTCCTGTCTGTGCGACTGAGCAGCCCTTTCGAGGAGCCACTCTGCTCACCCCACATGGGGAGAGGGTTATGGAAGGTGCCCTAAACATAGCCTGCCTAAAGAACCAAACTGAATGGGCAACCGCACCTAGTAAGCTCATCCTTATGCTGTCGAAAACACAGTCATAATCACTGATCAAAACAAAAACAAACTATACAACCTCTTATGGTCGCTGCATGGAATGTCAGGACCCTTCTGGATACTGGCACAAATGAGTGTCCTGAAAGAAGAACCGCCCTTGTGGCAAAAGAGCTGGCTAGGTATAGCATCGACATAGCAGCCATTAGTGAGTTCCGGCTCCCAGACGAGGGTCGACTCACAGAACGGGGGTCTGGCTGTACCTTCTTCTGGAAGGGTAAGCCTGCTGCAGAGAGAAACCAAAGCATCCTACATAGGCTAACTGAAATGCCTGTAGTGATCAACGAGCGCCTCATAACGCTCCGAGTTCCACTGAATCACTCACGTCATGCCTTCTTTATCAGTGCATATGGCCCAACACTGGATGCAGAGGATGATATCACGGAGGCCTTTTACGCCTATCTTGACAGAGTGCTAACCTCTATCCCCAGAGGAGATAGGGTTGTGCTCCTAGGTGACTTCAATACCAGAGTTGGCAGAGATGCTAACATTTGGCAGGAAATCATAGGGAGAATTGGACTAGGCAAGTGTAATCCCAACGGCCGTTTCCTCCTCATTAAGTGTGCTGCACACAACCTCACTATTACCAATACATTGTTTAGGTAGGCCGACAAGTTCACCGGTTCGTGGCAACACCCACAATCCAAACACTGGCATCTCATTGACTACACCATTGAAAGAGAAAGAGATCGCCGAGATGTCCTCATCACCTGAGCCATGGGTGGCTCAGACCACTGCGACACTGATCATCGGTCGACACGGCCAAGCTCTCACTTCACGTCGCCCCAAAATGGCGAAGGCAACAAGCCTCCAGAAGAGGTTTTAACACTAAGCGGCTGGAGGATCCAGCGGTAGCACATGCTTTCAAAGAGCAACTCGAACATGGACTGATAAACAACCAGACAACAAACAACCCAAATCCATGTGCCGAATGGGATATTCTCGACACTGTCATACAAAAACCTGCAGAGACCCTCGGCCAGATCGAAAGAATACACCAGGATTGGTTTCATGAAAATGACCCGACAATCAATGCACTAGTCAATGATAAACGTGCTGCTTTAACTGACTAGCAGAACAACCCTCACTCAAGGAAGAAAGCTGATACCCTCTGCAAGAAGAAAGCCGTGTCCCAGCGGGAACCTCGCAATCTAAAGAACGAATGGTTTAAAAGTAAAGCATGTTAAACACAGAAATTTGCAGATCAGCACAAGATGTGCGAATTTTTCAATTCTACTAAAAAAAATTTTGGGCCAATCACTCATGACGCAGGCCCCCTCCGTTCATCTGACGGTAACTCCCTAATTAAAGATGATGAAGTCATCCTTTAGCACTGGAAAGAGCACTACCATTCACTGCTCAACCGAGACACCGATGTGAATGTCCTGACTATCCAGTAAGTCCGTCAGCATCTAGAGCTGACCCACCTCAACTAACCTCCATCCCTAGATGAGGTAGCTACTGCCATCAAACAGATGAAAAATAACAAAGCCTCAGGGCCTGATGGAATTCCAGCCGTGTTGTATAAAGCAGGAGGACCTCCGCTTACCAGCCATCTCCACTCTCTCCTGGAGAATATATGGGAAAAGGAGGAAATCGCCCAAGCTCTTAAAGACGCCTCCATCGTCAATATTTATAAGAACAAGGGAGACCGGTCAGACTGTAGCAACTATCGCGGGATCTCGCTGCTGTCTGTAGCTGGCAAGATTATCGCCCGAGTTCTTCTAAACGGACTTCTTCCTGAGGCGGAAAACTTTCTCCCAGAATCTCAATGTGGCTTTAGACCATCACGTGGCACCACTGACATGATCTTTGCTGCCCGTCAGATACAGGAAAAGTGCAGAGAACATCGTCGTGACCTATACATGGCTTTTATCGACCTAACCAAAGCCTTCGACTCGGTTAACAGGGAAGCCCTCTGGTGGACCCTCAGCCGTTTTGGCTGCCTCCAAAAATTCATCGCCATTGTGAGGCAACTCCACGATTGCATGAACGGCGTGTTCTACACATTGCCACCCAGTCTGAGATCTTCCCCATCTAAACGGGGTAAAACAAGGATGTGTACTGGCACTAACTCTCTTTTCAATTTTCTTGGCTACCTTCCTTACTCGTGCCAGCGCAAATTTAGCCGGCGGTATGGACATCGGGTACCGGATGAAGGGTCTTTTCAACATAAGACGACTCCAGGCAGGGAAAAGGGTGTCGGCAGCATCCATTACTGAACTTCAGCATGTAGACGACCTCACCCTTGTCGCTTACAATGAACTCGACCTTCATGAGATCTTGAACACCTACGCAGATGCATTTGCATACTTCGGCCTTGAGTTGCATGTACGTAAAACTCAGATTCTCATTCAGCTGTCCCTGGTTCAGCCACACCTCCATCCCACCATCCATCCAGCTTAAAGGTACTAGTCTCTCTAATGTTACCCACTTTTGGTATCTCGGCTCCCACCTGTCCTTCACCGCGGATATCGATAAAGAGATTCAACTTTAGATCAGATGTGCCTCTCAAGCCTTTGGCAGACTCCGAAACCGTGTCTTCAGCTGTAGGTTGCTGAAATTGTGTACAAAGTATCACGTATATCGAGCTGTGGTTCTCCCCACCCTGCTATATGGCAGCAAGACATGGGTCACATACAGGAGGCACATCAAGAAACTTAAAAACTTTCACCAACGTGTCTGCGTCCCATCCTCCGAGTTCGCTGGGAAGACAAGAGAACAAATGCCTGTATTCTCGCTGACACCAACTGTAGGAGCATCGAGGCTACCATTATCCATGAACAACTACGTTGGACTGGCCATGTTACCCGTTTGGACGACAGTAGACTGCCAAAGCAGCTACTTTACAGTTACCCGAGGAATAGTAAGCGTAGCGCTTGTGGGCAACTGAAAAGGTAAAAGGATAGTCTTAAGACAAACCTGAAAAAAGTGCCAAATCGACCCCCTCACCTGGGAGACGATTACTTCACATCGTAACGCATGGAGGAGCACCACGCGAGAGGGTGTCAATACTTTCGAGTTAGCCCGACTGCAAACCGAGGCAGAGCGCCAACGCCAGGAAGACGCTGCCGCCGCCCCTCCCACACTAGACGTAGCCCTCCGCACGTACAACATCTGTGGACGGCCCTGGCGGTCCCGTATCGGCTCTTCTATTCACCTCAGAGCTCACCAACATAGGTGACATCCTTAATAACTCATATCATTGTATCATAGCTGGTTGATCGTCTTACTCGATTTCGAGTGACAGTAAAGTAGATCATCTATACCAGTGAGTAAAACCAGATATAAAAAGAATGCATACAACTATATTATACATTAAATAAATAATTTAAATATATATCATGGAGAGAGGTGATTATACCCTAGTATATCCTACACATTGACAAATATATCCCAGTATATCCTACACATTGACAAATATATCCCAGTATATCCTACACATTGACAAATATATCCCAGTATATCCTACACACAGACGAGTATACCTCAGTATATCCTACACAGACGAGTATATCCCAGTATATCCTACACACAGGCGAGTATACCCTTGTATATTCTACACACAGACGAGTATATCCCAGTATATCCTACACACAGACGAGTATATCCCAGCATATCCTACACAGAACCTCCAGCCAATCACGGTGTTGTGTTCCTCACAAATCAGATCACAATTTGAATGTAAACAAATCGATGCGCTTCCCGTTAGTGTTTTCTTGTGAGGTTGTGTGAGTATTGGCTCTTAGAAATAAATGAATGTGTAAATAAACAGAGGATAACTAAGATAAACGGGAGAATATATGAAAGAGGATGTAGATAGTAAGGAGAACATAAGATAAACAAAGATGAAAGCGTATGTAGAATGTGGTAAGATACAGACAGATAAGGGAACAGACAGTCAGACAGAAAATAGATTTTTTTTTCCCCGGTTGAATCATATGTTTAAGTATGAAACATTATGCATGTAAGAAACATTAACCAGTGTTCTTTTTGTGTTCTCAAACCAATGTTCTTTTTATGTTCTCTAACCAATGTTCTTTTTATGTTCTCAAACCAATGTTCTTTTTTATGTTCTCTAACCAGTGTTCTTTTTATATTGTCTAACCAGCGTTCTTTTTATGTTCTCTAATCAGTGTTCATTTTATGTTCTCTAACCAGCGATCTTTTTATGTTCTCAAACCAATGTTCTTTTTTTATGTTCTCTAACCAGTGTTCTTTTTATATTGTCTAACCAGCGTTCTTTTTATGTTCTCAAACCAATCTTCTTTTTATGTTCTCTAACCAGCGTTCTTTTTATGTTCTCGAACCAATGTTCTTTTTTATGTTCTCTAACCAGCGTTCTTTTTATGTTCTCTAATCAGTGTTCACTTTATGTTCTCTAACCAGCGTTCTTTTTATGTTCTCAAACCAATGTTCTTTTTTATGTTCTCTAACCAGTGTTCTTTTTATATTGTCTAACCAGCGTTCTTTTTATGTTCTCTAACCAACGTTCTTTTTATGTTCTCAAACCAATGTTCTTTTTTATGTTCTCTAACCAGTGTTCTTTTTATATTGTCTAACCAGCGTTCTTTTTATGTTCTCTAATCAGTGTTCATTTTATGTTGTTTAACCAGTGTTCTCTCTCGTGTTCTCCACCAGACGGAGCAGTTCACTGTGTTATGGATCCTGTTCATCTCCATCGTGGTGGGGAACGTGGCGGTGATAGCGGCTCTCATGCTCTCCAAGACCAGGAAATCCCGTACTAACTTCTTCATCATGCATCTGGCTCTAGCAGGTAAGGTCTTCTCTCACCCCCCCTCTCCTCCCCCCTCACATTCCTTTACATTCCTCCTCACATTCCTTTACATTCCTCCCACCCCCACCTCTTTCTTACCTCCCCTCACATTCCCTCACCTTCCCCTCACATCCCTCTACCTTCCCCCCCTCACCTCCCACTCAATTTCCTTTACCTTCCCTCATTTTCCTTCACTTTCTTCTCATCTGCCTTTACCTCTCTCTTACCTTCCCCTCGCCCCTCTTACGTAGAATACTGAGCGCTGATTGGTCCTTATCCCATCCACCCACACGCTGATTGGTCCTTATCCCACCCTGCATCTAAATTCAAAACTATTTTCTTAAGGATGATTAAAGTATCATTAAATGCAGCAATTTTTCGAGGCCGTTTTTCTCATCATAAATTTCGTAAGACCTATTTTTTTCTCTTATTTAAATTGTGATTTTAGGTTATTTAAAGTATAATTTTTTTAGGTAATTTTAGCATAAGCTTAAGTAATTTAGGGAATTTGACCATAAAATAGAAAAGAATAAAATAAAATAAAATTAGTAAAAAAGAAAAAAATATTTCAGCACATCCTTATGACTTGACAGTTGAAGGAGTGAAGGCGGTCGAGTGCAGTGCCGTGGTTAATGCGGACTTTCAACATATAATCAACGACCTCACCAGCCAGGACTTGAACCCTCGACCTTATGCGTGTGACCAGGGAATGCTACCACCGTGCCACAAGGACACTAAAAGCAATCCTTGACTATGTTATATTTCCCACAAAGCCTGTTCATCGAGTTGATGGCGCCGTGAACCTCCAAGTGGGGATTGCCCATGCCACTTACAGTATGTGGTAGGAGTAGTGTCCTTGTGGCAAGGTGGTAGCATTCCCTGGTCACACGCATAAGGTCGAGGGTTCAAGTCCTGGCTGGTGAAGTCGTTGATTATATATATATATATATATATATATATATATATATATATATATATATATATATATATATATATATATATATATATATATATATATATATATATATATATATATATTTGCCTAAATGTATTGTGTAAATAATTTCAGATCAAATTACATTAATTATACATTTAATTACATTATATAATTACAGATATAAATCATGTATAATATCGCAAACAATTACCGTATAATAATACATGATTAGTTAATTATACACATAACTTGCATATAATCACACACATGTGTCACATAATCGCACAAATAACATATAATTAACAAAATTATCCACGAATAATTCCAATTATAATTCACAGATATAATTCACATCATTACACACATAATTAAAGAAATTATCCATATATAATTGCACTCTAATTTCCATATGTTCATATGACTTAACTGTAATTACATATATATATAATCTACACACAATTCCACATACAAGTGCAAAAATTCCAAATATAATACACCCCCATAATTATACACATGTGACTTATAATCGCCTATATAATTTGCATAGAGTTCCTTATAAATACCATTACACATACAATTACATATAGTTGCACACCTGATAGACGTATAATCACCTATAATCTTCAGGTACAGTTCACGCATAATAATCAAAGACGAATTTGGTCCTCGCGATACAATGTGTACTTAGGTGAGGTTGGTACAGGGTCAGGTAAAGACAGAAGAGGCAAGCTGGTACCGTGTTTGTTAATGAGAAGTGCAACAGGTGTGGATTGAGTTAACGAAGGCGTGTGATTGGCTGACTCGCAAGGAAGGGTGTAATTATTATTTGGTGGGTGTGATATTGAAGATAATGTGTTAATTACTGAAGTGAGTTTGGCATCTTGGAAGTGTTAATTTTACCTTGATTGAAATAGTGAATGGCGTGGTATTTTCATCTCCCTCTTCACTTTCACCCTCCCTCTCTCTCACTGATTCACTCTCATTCCTTCTCGTTCTCTTCCTGGCTTACAATTATTTTTATTTTTCTTTACGGGGATTCGCCCACCCGGGCACAGGTCACTGACCCACATCGGGGTCTGGGGGGTGAAAATGTAATAATAATAATAATAATAATAATAATAATAATAATAATAATAATAATAATAATAACAATAATAATAATAATAATAATAATAATAATAATAATAATAATAATAATAATAATAATAATAATAATAATAATAATAATAATAATAATAATAATAATAATAATAAAGAAATTAAAAAATGAGAAAAAAGATAAAAGGTGAGAAACAATATACGTATGTTGTGTTGTCAATAGTAAGAGAAATAATTGAGACCCTGCAATTGTGTGTAAATGTGGCAGAAAGTCAGATCAGGAACCTGGGACTTGATCACAATTTTTGTGATGCCATATGGCAGCAGAGTCTACCATTAGACAATACATTATGCTTCCAATATCTTCCCTGGCGGTAGTACCTCCCTGTTTGGTAGCTGCCTACTACCTACTCTCTCTCTCTCTCTCTCTTTCTCTCTCTCTCTCTTTCACCACTCCTCAGGTAATTTAGTAAGGCTAATTGGCAACTCAGATTGTCGAGCATGGAAATAATCATATCGAAGGGGGTAGAACCACCTGTCATTAATGAGAGAGAGAGAGAGAGAGAGAGAGAGAGAGAGAGAGAGAGAGAGAGAGAGTCTTCTTTTCATCCTCCCTCCCTCCCTCCCAGCTAGGTCGACCGGTTCTTCTGCAAATAAACCAAAATTTTGTTTTCTGTTTTATAAACCTAACCTAACCTAAACTAACGTATTTTAAGATTGTTTGAAAGGAGTTTAGTATAAATTTCTTGACCTCAAGCCTCTCCTCCTCCTTCGCATGTTCCTCCCATTATTTCCACATATCTGTGTGGTAAAGGTGTAGCAGGATGTTATCACCAGAAGTAATTGGTTGAAATGAACTAAAATTTTTTGATATACTTTTCCATGCAACTGAACATGAAAATTGAAACGAGAACGCACAGAACCTAACATAATCTTACCCAACCAACCAAACCAAAGACACTTACTTAACCTCCTAGCCCCCGGACCACCCGGCATATTAGGCAGAAAGAACTTATCTACTTTGATAGCTGGTACCACCAGTGAAAGCAAATTTCTTGAATTGGCATGGTGCAATTTTATTTTATTTTATCTTTTCGTACGTGAGAGCACGATCGGTTGTTGCACTGCAACACATTTCTTCTGCACTGTCAGCTCTCTGCCGCATTTTGAACACTTGCACGTCCTGCCAACAAGTCCATGTTGACAGATGAACTCTTGCAGACGGTCTTCATCCTTCACAAGTACAGATTACTTGTGATAAATATCGAACACGACGCGATAACGACGCCATTGAAAAACAATATAGCTCCTCCTTGAAGTAGAACAATAAGTATACGAACAGAATGTTCACTTAGAATCCAATGCTACTCGAAAGATATTGAAAATGAATCAAAACTCATAATATGGGTTTCGATTCCAGCAATATGATCCTCATCATTTATAAATTGAATAGGTTTGAGAACCTATTGGTTAGAAAGAAGAATTTATATGGGATTTGCGCAGGTTATAGACACCGTCTCTGGATAGTCAAATATAAAAAATGGGCGGGGGGCATTAAAGCCTATAATAAGGTAGTAGACTCCCCGGCATGTCGCTTCGTCGTTTATTGACAATTTAAGCGAGACTGGATTCAGAATTTATTTGTTTACGATCGGAGGACAGAATTTTCGGCGGAATATTTACGGTAAAAATTAAATTTCTTCGCGTATAAAGCACGAAGAGACTTGATTTAAGTGTCATATTATCAGCTTTTCGACGTATTTTTACCCAGCAATTTCCCTCATCCTTCATGCCCTACCCACTACAGGCGATTTGTGATCATAGATAGAAAAAAAATACTTAAAATAAAAATAAAAAAGTCGACGTTTCGATTTCATTAGTTAATATCATCCAAAGAACAACTGAGGAAAATATGAACGAAATATATTAATACGTTGGGGTGTTAACCGTCTCCTACACCTTAAGCTGTCTTTGTGGGTCGTGTTACTTACTGTCTGTGTACACTCATCAATTGTGGTGTTCCTCAGGGGTATTTCCTTTCTCCTCAATTATCGTATTCTCCTTTTCATTAACGACCTTTGCTTCCTCTACGTATAAATAACATTGATGACTTCTTCTTCTTCCTCATAGTCGTTTCATTTTCCCTCGCTCAATTTCATTCTCGTTTTCTTTATTCATATTTATATTTCGTCTTTTAATTCGTAACTAGACGATTCCCCATGGGTTCAGACGTACCCAGGTGAGATCCAGTGTCCCTCAAAATACAATATTCTTCTCATCTCCCGTACCTCTAGGTAATATTGCTCTCCGTAGGTAATATTGCTCTGTGTGTGTAATATTGTTTTGTGTGTAATATTGCTCTCCATGTAGGTAATATTGTTCTCCCTGTGTGTAATGTTGCTCTCCGTGGAGGTAATATTGCTCTCCGTGGAGGTAATATTGTTCTCCCTGTGTGTAATATTGCTCTGCGTAGAGGTAATATTGCTCTGTGTAGGTAATATTGCTCTCCGTGTAGGTAATATTGTTCTCCCTGTGTGTAATATTGCTCTCCGTGGAGTTAATATTGCTCTCCGTGTAGGTAATATTGCTCTCCGTGTAGGTAATATTGCTCTCCCTGTGCGTAATATTGCTCTCCGTGGAGGTAATATTGCTCTCCCTGTTTGTAATATTGCTCTCCGTGGAGGTAATATTGCTCTCCGTGGAGGTAATATTGTTCTCCCTGTGTGTAATATTGCTCTCCGTGGAGGTAATATTGTTCTCCCTGTGTGTAATGTTGCTCTCCGTGGAGGTAATATTGCTCTCCGTGTAGGTAATATTGTTCTCCCTGTGTGTAATATTGCTCTTCGTGTAGGTAATATTGTTCTCCCTGTGTGTAATATTGCTCTTCGTGTAGGTAATATTGTTCTCCCTGTGTGTAATATTGCTCTTCGTGGAGGTAATATTGTTTTCCCTGTGTGTAATATTGCTCTTCGTGTAGGTAATATTGTTCTCCCTGTGTGTAATATTGCTCTCCGTAGAGGTAATATTGTTCTCCCTGTGTGTAATATTGTTCTTCGTGTAGGTAATATTGTTCTCCCTGTGTGTAATATTGCTCTTCGTGTAGGTAATATTGTTCTCCCTGTGTGTAATGTTGCTCTCTGTGGAGGTAATATTGTTCTCCCTGCGTGTAATGTTGATCTCTGTGGAGGTAATATTGCTCTCCGCGTAGGTAACATTACTCCCTGTGTGTAATATTGCTCTCCGTAGCGGTAATATTGCTCTCCGTGGAGGTAATATTGCTCTCCCTGTGTGTAATATTGCTCTCCGTGTAGGTAATGTTGCTCTCCATGTAGGCAATATTTTTCTCCCTGTGTGAAATATTGCTCTTCGTGTAGGTAATATTGTTCTCCCTGTGTGTAATATTGCTCCGTGGAGGTAATATTGCTCGTGTAGGTAATATTTATTTCCCCTATGTAATGTTGTTTCTAGCAATACGTAACTGAAAACGAAGCATACCGA